>NW_028327174.1:80273474-80576504 GCF_987537825.1 Furipterus horrens | reverse complement strand
GTGTTCCTCTCCCTCTCTTTTCTTCTTCTTTTTCTTAAAGCATTCCCTTTAGCATCTCTTGCAATGCTGGTTTGGTGGAGATGTATTCTTTTAGTCTTCTTTTGTTTGGGAAACTCCTTACTTCACCTTCCATTTTGAAAGAGAGCCTTGCTGGGTAGAGTATTCTTGGTTGTAGGCCTTTGTTTTTCATTGCTTGAAATATTTTTTGCTATTCCCTTCTGGCTTGTATTGTTTCTGTTGAGAAATCAGTTGATAGCCTTATCAGAACTCCCTTGTATGTTATTTGCTGTTTTTCTCTTGCTGTTTTTAGGATTCTCTCTTTGTCTTGGAATGTTGCCATTTTAATTATGATGTGCCTTAAAGTGGACCTTTTTGGATTCTTCTTCATTGGGACTCTCTGTGCTTCTTGAATTTGCATGACTTTTTCTCTCATCAAGTTAGGAAAATTTTCTGTCGTTACTTATTCAATCAGATTTTCTATCCCATTCTCCTCTTCTTCACCTTCTTGTATCTCTATGATTTGAATATTTTTTTGTTTCATGTTGTCCAGCAGTTTTCTTACACCCTCTTCATTCTTTTTCAGTCTTTTTTCATTTTGTTGTATTGTCTGGGAATTTTTTTTCTGCATTGTCCTCTAACTCACTGATCCAATCCTCTGCTTCATTTAGCCTGCTTTTTATTGATTCTACTGTGTTTTTCAGTTCAGAAATTTTATTCTTCATTTCTTCTTGGTTCTCGTTGATAGTTTCTATGTCCTTTTTTTGCTGGTGTAGTTTTCTGTAAGTTCCTTGTAGCTTCCCTAAAGTTCTTTGTAATTTCTCTGGAGTTCTTTGTAATTCCCCTGGAGTTCGCTGTTGTTTTCTCTCAGTTTTTTAAGTTCATTGAGCTTCCTTATAACCATTCTTTTGAATTCTATGTCTGATAGTGTGCTTACCTCTGTTTCATCTAGCTCTCTTTCTGGGGACTCCTCTTTTCCATTGATTGGGAGGTTGTTTCTGTGTCTCCCCACGTTGGATGCTTCTTGTTTTTTTTCTTTTTGTTTGTTTGTTTGTTTATTAAATTTGTCTGCTTTGATTTCCTGCCTTCATGATATGAGATTCTGTATAGGATACCTGGGGGATTCAGTGTTGCAGTGTCTTTGATCTCCTGAGCTTGATGCTCTTGGGATGCCCTTTATGCTGTTTGTTTAAGCTGTCTGGTTGTACTTCAGTTACTCTTTGGTGGATCCTTCCCTCTGGCTAGTTGATTGAGTTACTCTACCCACCTTGTCTTGAGTTCTTTTATGGAGATGCTGTTAAAACATAAATACACAACCCAGGCAAGAAACCCACACCCTCCAAAATATCCCCCACCCACGATCCCACTATCAGCATCAAATGAGCCTGTATTAATATAAATGTAGAGAGGTTAAGAGTATTATAGTATAGGAAAAACAGATGAGTTGTTTTAAATGAAAGAAAGATGATTTTTGAGAGGGAAGATGGTAGAATAATAACATTAGCAAGTAGGGTCAAGGCTATGTGAGACAGTAAGTAATGCTTACATTGTATGTTGAAAAAAGGAGGGAAGAATGAGAATGAAGTGAGAAAGTAGAAGTGTATAGTATTAGGTTTATATGGCAGTTATATGCTATATGTTTAGTGTGAGAGGGAGGGTGAACAAAACAGACAAACAAAAATTAAAAAATAAGAATAGGAGGGAGAGAAGATAGGAAACAAATTAAAGAAAGAGTTTTTCCCCAGTACAACCTTTGGGCACAGTCTTCTTCTGCTGGATCTGCCCCTGGTCAAAATTTAATGAGTTCCAAATCTTTTCTGACTGGCTGGCTATGAGGGGATCTAGCTGTGTTCTGAGGATGCTATTCTCTCACTCGTGGTCCTGCCTCAGTTCTCTGCTGTGAGCTGCACTTAGGTGAGTCCCCTCCCTGCCTGGTCCTGTGGCGCCCTCCAGCCCTCCTCAGGCTTGTCTAGCAATGCTGTTTTGCTGGTGAGCCAGTGTGCATGCCAATAATCCCTGCCCAGCCTCAGGTCCTGTGTCCGCTCCTCCTCCAAAAAAGTTTCTGTGTTGCCTCCAGGCTGCAGCACCAGCCTGTGTCCCTGCCTGGTGGAGCCTTGTACACCTGCATGTGCCACTTGCCTGCCTGGGGTCACTACCAAGTCTGCGGTTCCACCGCAGCTTTCCAGTATGAGCCCCTCTCCCTGGCTCAATTCTGCTTTTTTGTTTGGTGGAGGTTTGGTGCAAGCGCCCGGTGCACAGAGTTGTCAGCACAGGGTTGCCAGCCACGGGAGTCCCCACCTAGAGTCAGTTCATACAATTTCTCACAGTCCTGGCTGTTTCCCATCTTCCAATGCCTCCCAAGTTCCTTTTTGAAAAATACGATTAAATCTAGAATCTCAGATCAGTTTTAATGCATGGAAGATTAACACTCAGCCTGGAAAAATGCATCATTCCATGCCTCATATAGCCAGATTAGTCCACAGGATCTCTTTCATGACTCAATACTTTCACCCTTGTTCACAAACACATGCACACACAATTTTTCACAAACTATCATTAGAATTTTACAATGTGACAACAATAACCAACACCGCTTTTCCCAAGGGAAAATATAATTTCTTTATAAACATTAGGAGTTGTTGCTGGCCAGATTAATTCTAAAAATTACACAATGTTTGACTTAAAATATTCCCTTTGTTATCAGTATAGTGTGATTACACAAGATTGCCAGTGTTCATCAAATAACATATCTAACTCACTGTACTTTCCTGAGTCATTTTATTGCATTTCATCACAGTTTTGCATTACTGCATAAATTCCTTAAGGCATTTCACACATTAATAGTTATTTCATCCCAAATTTTAATCTCAAATATCATTTTATTTGGGGTCCTGTGAAAATGAAATCCATCTGTATGTTGAGAAGACTTTGACAGAAAACAAGTGGTTTGCCAAACATTCTGTAGAATTACACTCAGTGCCAATTTGGTTTTGGCAAATATTAATAGAAAATAAAGCACTAATGAACACTTTGCCTAGAATAATATTTGATGTTTATATAGTTTCTCTCATCAAAAGACATCAAACATACAACAAGTGAAAATCTCATTAACCTTCACACAATCCCTGTGAGAAAACTACAGGTCATGTATTTCTACTCCAATTTCATGCATTTTCCACTTTACCTTTCTCGGGGACAGAGGTAAAGTTTTAAAATAATTACACACACAAAGGTGAAAAGGAAGCTCTCCCTCATCTACAGAAAATTTATTTAAACCAGATTTGGTCAAACATTAGATTCAAATTAAATTTTGATAGGGTTCTTCGGAGCATTTCACACATGAAGACAGATGTTAATGATTATACAAGCCTTTGAAATGTATTGCAAATTGATTAAATCTAATATTGGTTAGGAAGTATTTTGTTATGCATTTTACAGTCAAGTATACTGTAATTCTTTGAAAAAATATATAATCTCAAATCATTTATTTTCAGAAATAATAATTGTTTAAAAAATTCATAAATAACAATTTTAGTTAAAAATTAATATTGGAATTTGGATTGCTCTGCCCTTTTGCTTCCTTGGTTGCCAATTGCTGGCTTCCTCTCCTGCCCCTAGTATATCCCCTATATTACAGTGATTCTTAGTGTGTGGCCCATAGATGAGCAGCATCGGTATTAGCTCGTCACTTATTACAAAAACAAAATTTCAGGCCACATAGTGAATAAGAATCTCTGGAACTCAAGCTCAGAAATCAGTGTTTTGGATTGTGATTCTGATTCATGCAAATGTTTGAGAATCATTGCTTTATATAATTTTTCTTATCAAACCCATGAAAGTCTCATACTAGAAGCTTAGAATTATATTCTTTAAAATATATAGTATATACAGTATTCTATTGGATGCGGTGCTTAATACAGCTATTTTCCTTATTTTTGAAATTTCTCTATGTGTTGTTTAATTGCTTAACTGAAAAATTTTAAGTGATTTTATAGCCTGACGTGGGAGCCAGCATTCAAAAGAACATAAATTACTCCTTAACTTAGAAAATAAACTTACTATATAATATTGATCTTAGAATGTTTGTGAACATATTAAATGTATAGTTTTATTTTTAATCTCCATTGTTGAAATATGGTAGAAGTAAACTAATAGAACATAGAAAGATTATAACAGAGGGTAATATGGTACAATAGTTGGACTGGTGATGTCAGGATAACTTCTCTAAGGAGATAACATTAAATCAAGAATGGAAAAGAGAGAAGAAATCAGGCATACACAGAACAATTGGTAGGATTGCTAATTGTTCTCAAATTTATGTTTTTATTTTTCTGAACCATTTGAGAAGAGTTATACACATTTATGTCACTTTACCTGATAATACTTCTTAATAACAGGAATATTCTCATATGTATCCACAGTACAGGTATCAAATTTAAGATATTTATTGATGATGTGGCACTTTAATATACAATCCACATTCCAGTTTTGTCGATTATTGCAACAATGTCCTTCACAGCAATTTTTCCTCTAGTACAATATGCTACCAGAAATTATTTGTTTTCAGTTGTGGTATTTCTTTGTCTTTCTTTGCTTTTGTGTCATTAATATATTTTGAAGACAATAGGCCAGTAAGTTTAAGAATGTCTCTTTGGCCTGTCTATTGAATTTATTGGGGTGACACTAGTTAACAAAATTATACATTTCAGGTGCAGAATTCTACAATATACTGTCTGTATGCTGTATTGTGTGTTCACTACCCTAAGTAAAGTCTCCTTCCATCACCATTAACCCCCCCATACCCTCTCCACCATGTCTCCTCATTCCCCCAAACAATCACCATACTGCTATCCATGAGTTTTTTTCTCTTTTTTTTTAATCCTTCCAGCACCCCGCTCCCCACCTTATTGCTGAGGATGCAGAAACTGTGCTATAGGTGAGGTGCATGAACCAGCATGTTGTGTATAAGCAATTTAACAGAAGCTAAAGGGTGTTCAACATAGTCGATCAAAGGTACGGATGAGAGAGATGAGAGAATAGGTATGTAGAAGGCAGATCTGGCTCTTTTAATTTAGAATAAAACATGAAATTTGGAAATGTTACATAGATTGACAGTTTGTCATTCCTATTACTTAATTGTGGTTCATTGTATCAATGTAGTGCGTGGTTTCTTTTTTTCTTTTTTTAAAATTTATTATGTGTGCTTTATTTATGTAGAGACTAAAAGTCCAAAGAAAGGAGTTTAGATTTTATTATAATAGATGAGAAAAGTCTTTGTTAGTGGCAAGTACTGGAGTGACATAATCTGTTGGTGTCCATAATAGATAAAATATTTGCACTATTATTAATGTAGATTTGAATGTTCTGTAATGTAACATGGCATATTAGGAAAAACAACTTTGTTAATAAAATACAAAATTAACTAACACCTTCATCACATCATAGAATTACCATTTCTTTTTGTGGTGAGAACATTTAAAATCTCCTCTCTAAGTAATTTTTAAGTATACAATATAGTACTGGTAACTATAAATCATGAGGCTATGCTTTAGATTCCAGAACTCATTCATCTTCTAACTGGAAGATTGCATCCTTTATGTTGCAATATGTAAGTGTATCAAATGTCAATTGTATCTTAATAAAGCTGAAAATACATAACTAATTTCACATTAACATTCTATGTAAGTATCATTTCTTTGGATTATTTTTCTCTATGTATTTTTAAAAATTCTTCATTTAAAGAGTTAAACATGAAAAATAAAACTTAACTTTTTAAAATTTAATTCCTTAGGATAAAAATACATTCTTAATAAAGAAAAAATATAAAAGTCAAAAATGATAAATTTTATCCCAACTTAGGAAGTGTTTAAAAAAAACCCTCAAATAACTAGCACCTGGAAAATGTAATAGGTAATAATAACATTTCAATTAGAAAGGGGGAAAAAAAGCTCTGAAACAAATAGTCCTGAGTGCTGTCTGAGCAATGTCATTTACAGAAAGCACTTTTGAAAGTTATTTACTTTCAGTGGGCATCTGTTTCCTCTCCTGTTGAGAAAGGGAAATAAGATATATTTTGCAGGTTTACACTGAAGATGAAAAATGACAGTACAGTAGTCTCTCCTTATGCACAGGGGATATGTTCCAAGACACCATGAATAGCACTGAGTCCTATATTATATATACTATATATACTATTATTTTTCTATACATGCATACCTGTGATAAGTTTTAATTTATAAATTAGGCACAGAAAGAGACTGACAACAATAATTAATAATAAAATAGAATTATTATAGCAATATACTGTAATAAAATTATGTTATTGTGTTTTCTCTCTCAAAACATCTATTATACTACTATCTTTTCACTAAAAGGAAACATTTTATACCTTTCTTTGACTTATTCAAGTCACAAACATCACTACTCTTGTGCTTTGGGTACCTGGACAGACACCTCTCCCAAGAAGATAGGCAAATGGCCAACAGCTATATGAAAAGATGTTCAACTTCACTGGCTATTAGGGAATGAAAATCTAAATGAAAATGAGATACCACCTCACACCCATTAGAATGGCTACATCAAAAATACAGTTAATAAGCAATGTTGGAGAGGTGGTGGAGAAAAGGGAAGCTTCATTCATTGCTGGCAGGAATGTAAACTTAAAAAGCCCCTATGGAAAACAGTATGGCAGTTCCTCAAAATATTAAGAATAAAGTTAACATATGACCTAACAATCCTTCTTCTGGGTGTCTACCTTAAAAACTTGAAAACATTTATTTGCAAAAACATATACACCCCTATGTTCATTGCAGCAGTGTTCACGGTGGCCAATACATGGAGACAACCAGAGTGTCTTTCCATAAAAGACTGGACAAAGGAGATGTAGTACATAATATATACTATAGAATACGACTCGGCTATAAGAAAAGATGAAAAAATGCCATTTGTGACAGCATGGATAGACCTTGAGAACATCATGCTAAGCAAAATAACTCAGTCAGAAAAAGCTAAGGACCATGTGTTTTCACTCATATGTGGGCTATAGAAAAGAAACTCATAGAAACAGACAACAGTTTAGTGATTACCAGAGGAAAGAGGGTAGAGGGATAGCAAAGGGTAAAGCAGGCCAAATTATGGTGGTGGGAGATAATTTGACTTTGGGTGGTGGGAACACAATAAATATACAGATCATATATTATAGAAATATATATTTGAAACCTATATTTTCTTACTAACCAGTATCACCACAATAAATTTAATTAAATAAATCATTTATCACTATATCCAACATGTTTCTCAAAATAACAACTGATTTTTAATAAGCTAGACAAAGATAATTTATAAATTACTCTAATGATATAAAATCCTAGAAAATGCAAACTAATCTATAATGACAGAAAACAAATTAGTGTTTGCCTATGGTAGGGGTTGCAGTGGGGAGATAAATTGGATTAAAAAATGATACAAATAGATTTTAGAGGTTTTTCATATATGCATATTCTAAAATGTGATGCTGGCTTCATTAGTGTATATATATATATTTGGATTAAAAATTCTTACAAATAGATTTTAGAGATTTTTCATATATTTATTATCTAGCTTGTAATGATAAGTTCATGATTGTGCAGTATTCCCTCACTTATCACGGGTATTATGTTCTAGACCCCCCCGCAATAGGTGAAAATCTGTGAAGTAGGAACCTACATTTATTTTAGTATTTATATATATTTCAAGGCTTTATAGACCCTTCCCACACACTTATAAACCATTCCCAGTCCCTTATTAACCTTTCCCACTCCCTTATTAACCTTTTCCACATTTTATAAACACTACTTATGTTCTTATACATATGCTACACTCTTAAACCTACATAACTTTAACAACATATGTATACAGTACTTTAAAATCCCATGATATAGTGAAAAATCTGCAATAAATAATTAAATATAATATTTTAAAAAATATTATATTTACAGTGAGGCCATGATAAGTGAACCACGATATAGAGAGGGACTACTGTATATATATGTCAAAACTCATCCAGTTACACATTTTAAATTAGTTCAATTAATTTTATGTTAGTTGAACCTCACTGAAGCTTTTTAAAAAGTAGAAGAGTCTTACATTTAAAAGGAAAACAACAGCAGCAAATTTTGAGGAAATCTCAATTAACAGATTACAAATGTTAAAATTTCTGGGCATTGTACTTAAGGGTAAGAAAATCATTAAGGTAAGTACAAATCTTCAGTGTTAATCTCTATCTTTATGTCATCATTACCACTGAAATATTTAAGCGTTATATTAAGGTTGATAACAAATGGAAGTTTCTTTACACTACTTAGCATATCTTTTAGAAAAGTTAAAATGTATGCATTTGTTTATAAATATTCAGCATCAGTTTTGCTCCATGTAGAAAAATTATGACATTTGCTATTTTCTGTACATTTATCTATACAAGTCAAGATTTTTTTCTTATTTCTCCAATTCTAGTTTAGAAATATAAATTTTTGGAAGAACTAAAAAATGCCTAAGGTGTGAATTTTTATTTGCAAGAGAACCTGAATCTAGAAGGAGATTTTAGTATGTGGTAAGAAAGAAACATAGGATGAAATTTGTTTTAGCATGATTCCTCTTGAGAATATAATGTCTCATAAACAAGAATCCATGTATTACCTCCTGGAAAAAAACAAAGAATTAGACAAATTACCTGAGGGTATTTGTGATGCATCATGTCAAAATTAATAAAACTATAGACAATTATCTTTTCCCACAAATTTCTTAAAAATGTTCTATTTTATACTTTGGCTTTCAGTGGTATAACATCTGAATAAACATCCACATGAAGCTTCAAAATAAACTTTAAAGGTCCATCAGTATACTGTTAAAAGTACTAAATGTTGGTGTTTATTATTGATTGTTCTTGGTTCCCTAGTAATCAAGGAAATGGATGACTCAATCATGGAAACCAAGTGCCAATTACGTCACAGTAGTCAGAGTGTAGTTTGGAGCAAAACATTCTGAGAGAACTAATATTATGGAAATAAGCAGGCTAAGAGCTAGACACCTTGTTTCTCTGGGCATTCATTATATGATATCAGCAATACTCCAGTATACTTTCTCTTTGATTATACCCTCATTATTTTAAAAGTCCTATTGGTGGCTAAAGACCAATTCTTAAGATTACTCATCAAAGTCCATAGATGTTTCTTGGGGTTTGGTATAACACTTTGAGTTGCAATGTTCTCCTTCGCTTTCCCAGCACTGTTAGTATATTTGCTTATGTAATTTTAGAATACTTGTCTAATTTTCCTTGCTCCTGACATCTATCTTGTCTTTATATATCACCACAATTTTCTTTTTATACATTGATATTAAAAAGTTTCAATATTTTGATATTGTTTCAGAGCTTCTGTTTTTATTAGTTTTCTAGTATTATGTTGCCAATATTATATTTTGTTGATTTCATTATCATTGGCCAGTTTTTATACATTAATCATTAATTTTGTAGCATTATTCATCTTCCCTTGGATCATTTGAAATAGAACCAGGTGTGTGGGCAAAAGGTATTTTCCAAAAATGCATTCTTGCTCAATTTTAACTTATTATTGTTACTTTTAAGAGTCAGGGCCTATTTAAGTGACAAAATGTAGAGTGTCATCCTCTTCACATGCAAAATTGTATACCCTCAGTTTATTTTTCCCTCAGATCTTACAGCATTTTTCTCAGCCTTTTAACATCCTTGAGACATACTCCATGGATTTGTAGGTGATTGTATGTGTTAATTTTTTTTTTCAGTCTTCTTTAGAACAAACTGCCATAAAATACCAACAGGAAATGCGAAGGTCTTTCTCACTCCCCCATATATAGTAACTTTGCTCCATATGTTTTGTTCTGGGACTGAGGATGAAGGGGCAGGAGCTATTCAAGGTGTGATCTCCTATGCCACTGGCAGACTCCTAGGACAGCAAGAACAATAGTACAGGCACATTTACAGCTCTGTGTGGACTACATCCACTGACCCTAGCTCAAGGCAAGAAGTAAGGAACTCGACTCTTCCCATGGATAGGGTAGAGGTTAGGGGCTAGGGGCTGGAGGCTATGTGGTGAGTATTTGCTGAAAAATAATCGATCACACCCGTAGAATGTTTGCAAACACTTTCAAAAGTCTAAGTAAGTAAAACAGTAACTAGTATGACACTAGTGCTTCAGTGAGAAAAACATATTGATTTATTTTCCCATAAAAATGTAGTTATATATGGAGATTAGAATCAATTTTTAAATTACATTTTGGGTTAAGTGAATTTTAAGACTGGCTTAAAACGAAACCACCATGAATAGCATCATTTGTGTTCCAAGAAATAAA
The DNA here is from genome assembly GCF_987537825.1 of Furipterus horrens. Classification (NCBI taxonomy): domain Eukaryota; kingdom Metazoa; phylum Chordata; class Mammalia; order Chiroptera; family Furipteridae; genus Furipterus; species Furipterus horrens. Next base: position 80,566,145 of record NW_028327174.1, on the reverse strand, counting down.
AGTTCAACTTATCAACCCTTTTTATGGGAAAATGGTAATTTGGAATGAACTACGTGTGCTGCTATACATTTCATACTTCCCACAGAAGACTTGGATTTTTATTTTTGATTCAAATAATGGAAGTTTAGAATAAATTTGAATTTATTCAGATGGGAATTTCCATAGGTTTGCATAAAACATGATCCAAAGCACACCATACTCTGACATTAATAAAAAGTTTTCTTAGAATATCCTCTGTACCATGTTTTGCTAGGTTTGAATATTTAACATTAACTGTATGGTTATATTTTTAAATTATTATTCTCTACTTATGTAATATGGTAGAATTTAACAAAATAAACAGTGGTTAATTGTAACCTTAAAAAATAAAAGCTCGAGTAGGTTGTGTAACTTTATACTTCTACAATAGCCCAGAAATTTATACTCATCTCACTATTCTCCCTCTGAGGCATCCAGGTGACCTAAAACATACTTTTAAAAGAACAAATCAGGCAGGTGGCACTATCAGAACACACAGTTCCATTTTTAGTTTTCTGAGGAAATTCCATACTGTTTTGCATAGTGGCTGCACCAGTCTGCATTCCCACCAACAGTGCAGTAGGGTTCCTGTTTCTCCACAGCCTCGCCAGCACTTGTTGTTTGTTGATTTATTAATGATAGCTGTTCTGACCAGTGTGAGGTGGTATCTCATTGTGGTTTTAATTTGCATCTCTCTGATGGCTAGTGATTTGCGCATCCTTTCATATGCTTATGAGCCCTCTGTATGTCCTCCTTGAAGAAGTGTCTGTTCAGGTCCCTTGCCTATTTTTTAATTGGATTGTTTGTGTTCCTGGTGTTGATTCACATGAACAGGGTGGGGATTGACTCTGGGAGGGGGCGAGTGGCAGGAGAGAGAAATGGGGGGAAAACTGGGAAACTCTAAAAGAACAACAATAAAAAGGCAAAAAATATCTTTAAAAAGAACACACAGGTTCTGCACACACACACACAAAAGACACACACAGGATAAGCTCATATCTGTATGAACATCCAAAACTTTCTTGATATTTAACCAGTGTCTAGTCTGTATATAAACTAATTTGTTGTTTAGAAATTCCGTTTACCTATGCTTACTATTAATTAAGATTAAGGCAAAAAAATCAATATAGTTTAAATATTCAAAAATCTTAGAAAATCCAATTAAAATAACCTTTTTTACATTTTGAGATATAAATGACATACAACATTATATTTGTTTGAGTGTACAACATAATGATTCTATATTTGTAAATATTGTGAATGACCACCACAATAACTCTGGTTAACATGCATAAAATATCTTCTTCAGTATATAAATAGTCCTATCAGATTCTCTAATAGAAGTAGGGAGTTCATTCCCACTATAAAAAAGGCTAACACTGTGCTTATTATTTATTACTTATATATCTTTATTCAGTTAGATTGAGTTAATTTTAACACTGACATTCCTGACACAAAAAAGTATGTTTAAAATTCCATGCCATCTTTCATCATCAGATTTTATTCTAAGTTTCTATTCAATAATGAAATAATTATAAAGTAACATTTTGTAAACAGTCCGTGACATATATAGAGGCTGAATTCCATGGAATTCATTTTGGCATCTGATTCAGGATAAGCTAATTTAAGGTGTGTTGGCAGAAACTAAGTGTTGCTAAAACATTCTGCATTACTTGGTCCCTAACCTATTTTTATTATTCCAGAACATTAACACCTGTGGCAGACAATAATTGTCACATAAAGATATATCAATAATGTTGTGATATCTGATTAGGGCTACCTTTGAATTGTACCACAGCTTTACCCCCACCTGAAGTTCCCTCGTGTCAGCATTTGTGATCTCTGAAGCCCAAGCAGTTATTTTTTATGTGGCTGTCAGTCCTAACAGTAATTTGCAGACTAAAAGTTATTACCTTGCAAATGGAAGCAAAAATGGATTGACCCACTCAAGTTTTATAAATTCTGCACTGTTTAGCCTGGGCCACTTTTCAGGTCATGTCAAACATGATATTTTCTTGTAAATCAGCAGTTGTATAACTAGAACATAGGAGGCTTGTCCTAAATAAAAGGCAAAATTGAAAATATGCATCCTTTTCCCCTGTCCCCAGATGTTATCTTCTAGTATGTGAGATTCCTAGTGTGTCAAATATAGACTGCATAGGGGCCAATGAAGTGGCAAAGGGCTTTAAGTTAATGTCAGTTATAGAATGTCTGGCCTTTGATCTGCATCAAAGATCTGTTTTCATCTATGTCAGTATGTGACATTCTGCTTATTTGTCATTTAGTTTAAGATTTTACCTCTATTTCTTTGGTATAGTGGTACTAACGAGGGGCATGGGAGGGAGAGACCTTAGGGGCTGATCCAAGGTTTTCATTGCCCTACAGTGCCTTTGTGTAAGTATATGTGTATATAACTACCCCAAGCAGAAGCAGTACATTGTGGCATGTTTCACATCCCTCCTCACCTCAAAATGTAGTTACTTTACAGCCATATGGTAAAAATAATTTACTGTGAAATACCACTTCAACTCAGCATAAGTGTGTGTACATCAGACAAAAATATAGAAGCTCATTATGAAACTATCCCTTCATTCACTTCTAACCATATGATTGTACCTCTGATTCACATACATTGAGTAGCGATGAAAACAAAATATCTATCAAATAATAGAAAGATAAACATGCTATATTACAAAAATGAACATGACATAATATTTTAACATTTTTGGAATTACCTTTCAGCTTTCATATGTCTCTACTTATACCTAGGGTAACATTGATCATGCACATTTACTAAGGTACCAAATCTGGAGAAGGGGTGGTGCATTTGTTAGAATTCGATTCAGTAGATTCATCTGAAAGTCTCAGAAAATTGTTTTTAAAAACAAATGTCTCAAAGAAGATAGAGAGTTTCTCTGACACAGAAATGAAGTATAGGGGTCACTGGTCTCGGGCTAGTAATTTCAACTGCTTAAGAAAGGATTTCTTAGCCTGCTACAACATATTCACTTACACCTTCTTGGTGAAAATTTAGTCACATGTCACATAATTGCAAGAAAACCCTGAAAATGTCATATTTATTCTGGGCAGCAAAACAAAGTCTTCTGAGAGAAGTACTTAAAATACTTTAAATAACAAAAAATGAGATAAAATTAAATCTGGAGTTCAATTTTGAGAGAAGAACAACAGAAAAATTAAAACATAAAATAAACTAATGAGGTAAGACTACTTCATTGATCAAATAAGTATATTTGATTTCCTATTAGACACCAGCATATTCCAAGCACTGAAATTTATAAGTGAAAACACACATGCACACACCCAATCTCTGTCATTGTGTGGCTTACAACATTTAATGGATGAAGACAGATTTTTGTTTGTTTCTTTTGTTTTGTTTAGCTCTACTGACACAGGTAGACTGATTTTGTTAAAATTGAGTAATCATCCTTTCATTTGAGAAGCTGCTCTGTGCCTGATTCCAGGTGGTATTGTAGTGATACAGTGGCATGTGCGTGCCATTTTATACCTCCAGCAGTACAGCATTTAACTCACGTTTCCATTTTGTTAATGATCATATTCTTTCTGTTTCTCACCTTGCACACCAATGTTCTAATTTGTAAAGAAACAAGATACCAATCATTTTATTTACAAACTGACTTATACACTCCTTCATATTTAAAAACCAAAAACACAAAACAAAAACCTCCAAGAAATCCAGAATTTTAATTTCCTAATTCTTCTCCTTTCTTTTACAAACATGGGATATTTGCAACATGCTATACCCTCTCTCACAATCTAATCCTACATTAGAGCCTGGGTTTTAGTGAGTTGCATTTATTTGTTTAATTTCAGTGTATGACAAGATTTTCTCTTTTATGTGTTTATTCAATTTCCAGAATATATATTAAACACCAATATGACAGTTTCCCAACAGTTTTTAATCTTTTGGAAGTCAAGTGTTACCATGCACTTTAACTGCACTTAAAATTGACATAAGTCAGAAGAACATGCTTGTAAACAAGAGGAATTTGGTAAAGTATGAAATAATGGACTATGTGTCCTAGTAATCATTAACAACAAGGAACAGACTGACAGTGACCAGGGGTGAGGAGAAAGGAGGAAAATGGAGGGAAGAAGGGGAAGCATTTACTCAAGGAACTAGTGTGAATGACCCATGGACATGGACAATGGGGTGGGGATTGACTGTGGGAGGGTGGGGTGGGGTGGGGATAAGCAATGGGGGAAATAGTGGGACAACTGTAATAGAAAAACAATTTAAATAAATAAATCAGAATTCTGGGACATTTTAATGCATATTAACTCTCCTTCCCAATTAAATAACAAGATACTTATGAGCAAAAAAACCAAAAAACAAAAAAGCACATTATGAAAATTTTTAAATGCTGTTACTTATAAATTGTATTCTTTCTTCTTTGATACCTTGTGAGAAAAACAAAACAAAGTAACATTTTCAATTAATATTTGACTGCTTTTTGTTTGCATAAAATGATAGAAAATCAGTTAGAGGCATAACTGCTTGGGCCCTGGTATATATTGGGATTAAATATGTTTGAAACATATTCTTTCAGATTTTCAATGTAACAGATTATTTTGTACTATTGGATAGCTCCTTATCTTTTTCAATTTTTGCTTTCTGAACTTGGCAATACTTTTTTAAGGAATATTAATTTGTATAAAATTTTATTTTATAAAATAAGTCACCCATTAACCATAAATAATATTATGCCATGCATTTTGAATTCAATTTCAGAATTTCAGTTGGCTGTGACTGCCAAGATCATACTACAACCAGGCTTGTTTCTGAGTTAGTGATGTGGTTTATTAGTTATAACATTCAACATGAAGCCATGATCCCCCAAATACTCAGAGATATTGGTCTTCACCAAGTTTTAAATTGCTACTTCAATTAGAGCAGTAAAAGCTTACTTTTTGCCAGCTATGTTAATATGTGCCTATGAGAAACTCTATTAATTGGCTTCATATTTTAAATATATTACAATGACGGCTTGTAGAACCATGCCAGGCATCTGCCCAGCTGGCCTAGGCCCTAATGAAACACTACTGTCAACTGCAGCAGGCAGTGAGTAGACAGCTGAGGGTTGTGTGTACACACACACACACACACATACACACACACACAGTTCCTCCAAGGTGCTTCCCCTCTGTAATTCAGCTTCTGTGAGACATCTCAGTATCTAGTTCTGATTCTGATTTTCCCATCTCACTCTTGAGTCTTGTGCATAAATAATTTCATTTCCATCAAATTCTGCATTAAGATAAGCATATATTTCAAACAAGATATGCACGAAAATGGTCTTTAGGCATTCAATTTACTTCACAGCATTCCATTAATAGCTATATTTACCCACAATCTACCCTAATTTCAACAAGTCCCCCCACTAGCATTATTAAGATATCACTGACATAAAACATTCTCATTTAAAGTGTACAGCTTGGTGATTTGATATATGTATATATGACCAATATCTCCATTTTGTGGGTATATGGTTAGGGCTTTTAAGATTTACTCTTTCAGCAAGTTTCAAATATACAAAACAATATTGTTAACTATAACCAGCATGACCTATATCAGAACCCCAGAACTTACTCACAATTGAAAATTTGTACCCTTGGATGACTTTCCCCTTCCCCCCACATCTTTTCTTTGTTTCAATGAATGCAGCTTCTTTTAGATTCCACATATAAGTGAGATCACACAATATTTGTCTTTTTCTGCCTGACCTATTTCAAGCTTTTAATGTGGCTTAGCATTTTATTGTGAAAGAATCATAGTGTTCCGTGCTTGAGTCAGCCTATGGATAGTGATGCAATCAGCTAAAAATTCCTGAGGTCACTTTTCTGGGCCTGAGGGAGTCCCCACAGGCATCTAGAGCCAGTGTTGTGACTGCACTGACCCTCATGGTTCTTCTTACGATTCCCAGATGCACCTCAGCAAAACACCATGGAAGAGTTTGAAAACAAACAAACAAACAAAAACAAGGTTTATGACTCCCATGTCCTGCAGGGTTCAGAACATGCTGAAGGCCACACAGTGAGGTTGATAAGGTTGCAGGTAGAGATCACATGAGCAGGCTCAAGGTTCTGCTTTTACTAGGGTGGAGGATGGAGGCAAAGGGTTTCCTGGGCTCAATCCTTATTGGTGAATTTAAAACATAACGGGGGGAAGTAAAGCCCGGAATTAAATCAGGAAGGGGAAAAACAAGCGAACATAAAGTCAATATTCAAAGTCAACCAGAGTCTCTAAAACAAAGGAAACGTCAGAGGTGGAGCACCCTGTCTCTTTATATGTCCTGCAGTGGCAATGTGTTACTTCCGGATATCTTTGTTACAGAACACTGAGTGTTGGTCCACTCTGGCAACAGGGCACTAAACAGAGCATGGTGGAGAAATATTAGCTCTTTTATTATGACTAAGAAGATAATGCTCAAAAGCCCAAATCCAGAAGGCATGTAAGTTACAGATTATATAAGGCAAAGTCACAAGGCACTAAGGATTGTGCTGGGAACTTGTTGAAGTAAGTATGATGAATCTTTACTTCAGGTTTGGAGGACAGCTTTGAGGTCTTTTATGGTGTCCCTCTGTCTGGTTTCATAGGAAGGTAGCCAGGTGGTCGTTCCATCTCAGGGCTCAAGAGCTGAAACACAGGTTAAGTCAACATGTTATCTTTACCCTGCCAGAGGTCAGGCCTTGTGACAGTCAGGTCCAGGCTGCTGGCTGCTGCCGCCCGGGGTAGGGTTAGGGTGGGGGCATTGCTTATTAGTGGTGGGCTATGCTGAGTCTCTGGGGAGTTAGAGAGAGAGAGATTATTTCTAGACCTAAGATTAAAAACTAAATTCAATCAAAGTCATAGGACCTCTGGTTCAGTTGTCTCTGAAAAGCCTAATGTCAGTCACTTGCATTACAATAAAAAAAAAAAGCTGTGTCAGGTTCTTACACTACAGGTACGTTTACAGAAAGTTGGTTACACGGAGTCCTTACTTCAAGTCCTGGGTATGTTCTATGACTTTAAGCTACGCAATGTACAACAAAACCAATTTTGCTATAGGCTTATAGATATAAATAAGAGTTAAACTCTTATGGCATTTTACTGAAGTTATAACCTATAACCAAACAAAGTTGAATAAAACATTCAAGGATCTGCTGTACAGAGAGACTCAGGTACCCTTCACCTAGCTTGCACTAATGGTTACCACTTACATAATTATAGTACAAAATCAAAACCAGGAATTTGTCATTGTTACAAAGTGCATGTACAGTTTTATACCAAGCTGATACATGTATAAATGTATGTTATCACCAATTCAGTCATAAAACAGAACCATTTCACCATCACAAGTCTCTCCCTCATTTTACCCTTCGTAGGTACTCCTATCACCCTTCTGCACAACGTCCCTAACCCATGGCAATTACTAAATAGTTTTCCTTGCCTATAATTCTATCATTTCAAAAATGTTATGTAAATTGAACCAGACAGTATGCAACATTTTAGATTGTTTTTTTTCTACTAAGCATAATGCCCTGGAGACATATCCAAATTTTGTTTATCAATAGTTCGGTCCTTTGTATTACTAATATTCTATGGAATGAATGTACTATAGTTAGTTTAACCATTCACCTATAAGGGATATTTTAATTGTTTCCAGGTTTTAGTTATTTGCTGTGATGAATATTCACATATAGATTTTTGTGCTTATAAAAGTTTTAATTTCTCTAAGTAATGCCCAGAAGTACAATTTCTGAGTTATATAATAAACATGTTCATTTTTTTTCCAATATTACCACAATATTTTCCAGAGTGGAGGTAACATTTTACATTCACACCAGCAGTATATGAGTCATCCAGTTTCTCTATATCTTCACCAGAAATTGGTTCTGTCACTTTTTAAATAAATGTTAACTATTCTAATAGAAATATAATGATATTGACATAATTTCCATTTCCTTAGGCTAGTTGTATTGAATGCATTTTTTTGTGTTTATTGCTATCTTTTTGTCTTCTACAGTGTAATGTCTCTTCATGTCTTTTGTCTGATTTCCACCTGAATTGTTTATTTTTAACTGTTGAGTTTTTAGAGTTCTTTATATATTCTAGATATGATTACTTTATCAGATATGTAGTTTGCAAATATTTCTCTCCAGTACGTAGCCTGCCTTTTCAGTTTATAAAGAAGGTCTTTAAATTTTGATGAAGTCCAAGTTATATATTTTTTTCTTTTTTGGATCATGCTCTTTGTGTCAAGTCTAAAAACTCTTTGTCTAATGCTTGGTCCTGAAGAACTTATGCTTTCTTCTAAACTTTTTAAAGCTTTACATTGAGTGTGTGATCTATTTTGAGTTGATTTGTGTAAAAGAGGCAAGGCTTAGGAGGAGGTTCAATTTCTTTTGCTTACAAATTTCCAAATGTTCCAATACCATTTGCTTTCAATGGCTAATTTTGAATTATAATTATATGTTTATTAAAAAAATCACCTGGCCATACCTCTGTGGTGTGAGGTTCTCTATTCTCTTCCATTTGTACACACAGTCTTGACTACTGCTGTTATATCATGTACCCTGAAATCCTAATTATTTTTTTTAATTCTAAATATTGTATATCACAAGAAAAGCATTTTATGAAAAATTTACCAGCTCCTATCAACTATCAAAGTATATTAATTATGGCTATTTAATCTTTGTTGAGAAAATGAATCATTGAATGAATGGGTTTTTGACGTTGTGAAATGAACACAAATATCTGTCTTACCAAATGTAGGCTTTTCATCATGTTGATAGTTTCAAATACTATGCAAACCTCCATTTTATCTATGCAATTTCTTCCTACTATTCATCATTTTCCAGTGTTCATTTATATTCTTCAGGATGGCAACTTGCTATTGTACTATTAAATTTATCAGAAGAGGCAAATATAAGAAGTCATCTCATCCACCAACCTGTCTTCTGATTAGATTACATCTAAAATAATTCTACCTATAAATAACTGCAAAAGAGGAGATTCCACAACTTCTCTTTACCACCATTTAATTATTTAATCTTCTTTGAAGCCAGAAATCATTTCCTTAGATTTTCTTCAAAATCCCCATGCTCAAAAAGGAGCCATCTTTCTCTTGTTCTCTGTTGAGTTTAAAAGATCAGGCCACAACTGTTACATAAAAATCTTGAGTTTGTTCTCAGGTATTTCTGATAACTGAAACTTGAGCAATCAAGTCAGGATCATCCTGACTAATACATAACAAAATGAACACATTTCAAGGACATATTTTTTATTATTGACTTTTAATTTTTATTAACAGAGCTTGTATTTTAAAATAGTTTTAGGTTTACATAGAAATTGACCAGATACTACAGTTTCCTGTATATCTGCTATGCCCAGTTTCCTCTATTATTAATATCTTACATTAGTATGTTACATTTGTTACTAAAATCCGTACATTATTCAAATTCCCTTTTCTGTTCTAGGATCCCAACCAAAATACCACATTATATTTTATATTCATGTCTTCTTAGGCATTTCTGACTATGGCATGATCTCAACTTTTTTTACTTTTGATAATCTTGATAATTTAGGGATGTACTAGTCATATATATATCATAGAGTCCCTTTATTTAAATTTATCTGATGTTTATCTCATGATTAGATCAAATCATGTGTTTTGGGAAGTACAACCACATAGAATGACATTTTCATCACATCATATCATGGGTACATAATATTAATATAATTTATGATTATTGGTATTGATGTAGGACAGAGACAAACTACAAGAGAATGACCCTCTTTAGCCCTGGTAATTTTCTTTGTTCTGAATTTGGCTTTATCTGAAATTAATGTAGCTATTCTTTCTTCTTTCTAAATTGTGTTAGCATACTAAATGTTTCTTCTTCTCTTTACTTGTAATCTGTGTTTCTATATTTAAAGTTGGTTTCTTGTAAACAACATATATTTGAGTTTTGTTGTTTTAGCCACTCTGCTAGCCTCTGTCTTTCAACTGGTGATTTTACACACATTCACATTTAAGGTAATTATCTGCACAATCATTGGCTCCTGAGACTCCTCAGTATTACCTTACCATAGTAGTGTAATCCCAGGGCAGACTCAGAGGTCCACTGTGGCCCTTTACAACCCTAGGCATCACTTACATGAACCCAGTTATTTTTCTTTTTAGCCCCTCAAACCCAAGAAAGCATACAAAAGTTAAAACCATTAATTTTCTGCAGAAATTGCTTTGTACTCCCTGAGATTACCAGATCACCTCTACCTTGAAAATGCACAAGCCTGTTTATTCTCCTGTACATGGTGTTTGGCTGATACTTAGAGTAACCAAGGAGATGAACAACTCTATTTCAAGTTAGGCAGCAGAGCTTTCTAGAAGCCTTTAAAATAAAGCAGTGAGAAAAGAATTTCTTTAAATCATCTCTCCACTAATATAGGATTTCTTCCATCATGGCATTACACATGGTTAAACAGCACAACTTTAGTGAGACAGCTCTCCACCTCACATTGTCATGTACTTGTTTCTCAAGCTGCCTTGTAAACATATGAAATTTAGAATTCCCTCTACGTGGGCACAAGCACAGAAATCTGCAACTGTGCATGACCTAAGCTTCTTTTCTTAAGTAGTTGGTTCAATTCCTTGCTTTCTATAACTGAGTGAAACCTACCTACCGTATTTCAGCTCCTCAGCCAATCTCTCTAGAGAGCAGGTACAAAATGTAATTTGGCAATAGTGTAAACTTTTACTTACTTTGTATGTACTTCATATATTATCTAACAAGCTAAGCAGCATATTTATTTAGTTATATTAGTACAACTCTTGTAGCACCTTTATGAAAAAATTATGTGCCTACCTTACAGCAGGAAAAAAAAAACATGCTATTCTTGATCATGCAGTGTTCTGCTTCTAAATGAGAAGGAAAAACCAGCAGTCGTGTTGGGGGCTGGGGGTGGGGAGTATGTTTTGAAAAGCAAAGGGATACTTACTTCTAGGAAGAGGGGAAGCTAAATGAAAGTCAATTATGTAAATACTGAAGAACTTTCTTAAATTTATCAACAAAGGGGCCTTGAAAAGATATATTCAATGTAGAAGTAGAGCAAAGGCAGATTACAGTAGAGAAATGAAAATTCAATTAAGCAATTGAAGATATTGAATTTAGAATTACATTTCCCCTAGAAGTTTGAGCTAATAAGGATCTTTCAAGTAGGGTGCAAATATTTAGGAATAGCCTCTCTCTATTTCTTCACATTTTAATTAATTGTAGTCCCCCTCATCTGTAGTTTTGATTTCTTAAGTCTCAGTTTCCCATGGTTAACCACGGTCAAAATATTATACCACTCTGAGTAGAATGATGAAATCTCATGCTGTCCTGCTTCTTTATACTTAGGATGTGAATCACCCCTTTATCCAGGGTATCCATGTGGTATGTGCTACCCACCAGTTAGTCACTAGTAGCCATCTTTGTTATCAGACTTGCCTCGTATCTCAGTGCTTGTGTTCAAGTAACCCTTACAGAATCCTAACACTCTGTCACAGTACCTAAATCTCTCACCGCATGTCATTTCATCACATAAGCATTGTATTATCTCACATCATCACAAGAAAGGTGAGTACAGTACAATAAAACATTTCTATAAATTTATTACAGTATATTATTATAACTTTTTTTATTTGATGTCATTAATCTATTATTGTACCTAATTATAGATTAACTTTTATCATAATGTATGTATTGGGAAAAAAATAGTATATATAAGGTTTGCTATTATCCAAGGTTTTAGGCATCCACTGGGGGTACTGGAACATATGAGGGGGGGCCAAGAAATGGAATGTATTTATAAAAAATTGTGTATTTATTTTTACATGGTTAAACTTTAGTCACCTTTAAGATATTCAAGGTGTTTGGTTCACCACTCAAAACAGTTTTGAACTTGTTGATTTTGATACCTTACTGCTTCTGTTGTATTTTTGTTTTACCTCTTCCACTTGGACAAAACACTTCCTTTTGAGGGCTTTTTTATCCAGGTAAACAAACAAACAAACAAAAAAAGTCACTTGGGGCAAAATAGGGTGAATAGGGAGGGTGGGGCATGGGGGTCATGCCATTTTGGTCAAAAACTGTTGAACATTTATTGCAGTGTGGGTGGATGCACTCATAAATCACCCATCAGAAAATGGGAAACACATTAAAGAATCTTCAGAAAAATTCACTGAAGCCCAATGCAACCTCTCATCACAACACCAGATGGTACACTGATACAGATGGGTTCCTAGAACACTTGCCTAGTGGGGGAAGCCTGTACTACAAGGGGCCCACCCTCCAGAAGATAATTTTGGTTTTTTTGAGTCTCCCCTTGTATACCCTACAAATAATAAGGGAGTACTATATTGGTTATTTCCTTCAAAAACTGTACTATATATCTTTGAATGCAAGCTCAAATTGTTTTTTATAATAAGCACAGCACAACATATGAAAAAAATAAATGAGTTGAAATTGCTCTTTAGTGTGAGTTGTAGTCATTATAATGTTTCAAGTATTTTATTCTTAAAGTCTCTTATCCATTCTCCTTATCTTTGAAACTCAGCTCATACCTATATACATTGAGTATCAGAAATTCTTAATAACATAACCTATGACAATTTTATCATTATATTTTCATAGAGGATTACTTTTAGGATGTCTAAATGACTTCTTTTACTCTCTGTACCTGATTGATTAAGTTGGAAATATGAAACAGACCTCATTACACAAAGACTAGAAAACAAGCACACACACCCTCAGCTAGCTGAATATAGAAACATAAATTTTTGTTAAAATACATAAAACTTTATTAATTACTAAACTATCTTTGAGTGGTGATACATTACTCAAGTATTCATGATATAATCAATGTCTAAAAATTAATTCACTTCCAGTAGGGCATTTGGAATTATTTCCTCTAATAGAGTCTGTTGATGTGGGTTAAATTTCATATTTAAATTATTATTCAAATTGATTTGCTATCATTATTATTCAAATTACTCTCATTAGCATTAGAAGGGAAAAAAGAGAAATAGAAAATAATAAATTTCTAACTCCTACTAAGTTACACATTTAAACACATTTTATATACATGAGTAAAATACTTTATTTATTAAACCAAAAGTACTTTGTGCCAGTTACAAAATGTATTTAGCGAAAATAGGAATAAGAATTGGATGAACAGAAGAGCTAAATGTCATCAGGGTAAACTTTATCAGTTGAATAAATAACAGACTTTCCTGCCAATTGAGAAATACAGGCAAACTCTGTTCCATGAAATTTGCATGATTTTGAATTAAAATTCAATCCTTAGAGCAATTAGATTCTAATTTGTTTGGAGGCTGATTCTAAAGGCTATACAACAGAAGTTAACAAGTATAATTTTGCATTATTAAGTGTGTAGTTTCTTTTCTTTATTTTTGAGGTACAATGTATGAGTTTTATAGATTATCAAGGATACACCTATTCACTTTATTTGCATGAGTATTATGATAATTAATGTATCCAAATGCTTGAGTGAATGAAATTCTTCACTTATTATGTTTGCATTCTTTACTAAGCATTTTCTTTAGGCATGTGTTCTTTGCCAAATGAAGTGCTTGTTTTTTAAACATGGAACTAACTGTCCTTGTTGTTTTATTTACTGTCTTAAACTAATTCTGCAATGGCACCAAAGGGACTGCTTGGATAACTAAAATATAGAACTAATGTCATGTAAGTCAAACATAATTTAATAGTGTTCCTATAATATATATTTGTTCTGCTCTTACTCTTGGCATTTATAAAGTAAAGAGCATAAGAATCAAAATTTGTAATTTAAGAGATTGTAATGAATACATATCGCTTTAATTTAACAACAAGAGAAATACAAGAGACCCAATGTTGATTAAAATTGAGAGGATCACGTTGTAAAATATGTGGTTGTCTAGCCTCTGTGCTGTACACTGACACTAATGAAAATAATAATGAATATGAACTGTAATTAAAAAATAAAATAAAAAAAGAAATGCACACAGATGAAAAACATTTTAGTAAGAGATCAAAATAATTAGTATATTATCATTACATAGTTTAGGATTTTTAGTTAGTTTTTTCTTGACTTTGTTTTAGTGACCTTTAAGCATGTAAGCGTGGTTTTCCTACAGTGCTCAAAATTCAAGTTCACAATTGTTTCAGGAGTTTCCTGGCTATATTTTTTCTATTAAAAACCTGAAGTTCTCTCAGTGATGGGATGAAAGGAAATTCTGTTTTTTGTTTTTTTTTGTTTTTTTCCAAGAGTAACCAAAATATCTAAAGCATTCAACTTCCTAATTTCTGAGGATTTCGTCAAGAGACTAAAATGAGCCATGAAAATCATAAGTGAGGCCTGATCGTTAAAAGCATGCATTTTCACATAAAAAATATCCATATGGATGCAAACATTCTCATAGGTGACTAAATAATTCTAAGGCCAATAATAGATAAATAAATATTTTCACTGAGAAAAAAAAAAGCAACAGCTTAATAGACTAAAGTCATTTTTAAGTTGTTCTCAGTTGCACAATTCTAGTTGAGAATTCTCCCAATGGACTATTGTTTAAATTCTTTAAATATGATAATATTTGGCATTCTATCCAGCCTTATTCCACAAAACTTTTGCCTAATAACATCCTGAGTTTGTCCAGACTTCATTCATGCCTACTCTTGTAGGCTATGCTTGGTATACACACACACACACACACACACACACACATATATATATATATATATATATATATATATATATATATATATATCAAGTGCTATTAAATTTTAGAAAGGAGAGAATATTTCTAAAGGGAAGAATTTAAGAAAGTATTATAAGAGACATGGTATTTAATCTGAATGCTAAAGAATTTATTAGATTTTGTTGAGAAGTTAGAGAAAGAGATTTCCTCTTAAAGGGGAAAATGCTGACCAAAAAATAATTCAACAAAAATCTGAACCTTCACCAGGAAATAATAGTCTAGTCTGTCAACATTAAATATGTCCAAAGAAAATACCTAGAGGTAGACAGATATTAATTGCCCTTGAATAGTTTGCAAAGAAATTTACTTTTTTTAGTTGGTAAACAGAAGCTATATTTTAAAAATATAAATATACCCTAAAGCAGTAGTAAGATTCAGATTAACATTGAATTATTTCCTGAGGTTGGAGTCTAGTCTGTCATTACTAGAGAGGCATACATGAGAAGTGCTTGTCTAAAAGTCTCTTTAACAAAATTCTATAAAATTATTTCATCACTTTTTCTTCCTTACTGCTAAATGGTATATCCTTTGCATTGTATTCTTATAAGTATTTTCCCTGAGTTCAAATAATCAAATTTAAGGTTTTCTTTTTTTTTTGTTAGTTTCTTTTTTAGCTCAAGTTGTCTCTAACACAATTATATATATGTGTGTATAATAAATGATATTCTCAATAATTAGATAAAATTGACCCCTATTTATAATAATATCTAAATATGCATTACTCTAAGAGTACAACTACTAAAAAAATGTTTTAAAGACCCGTATATGATCAATAAGTATCTGATAACAAGCTAAGTAAAGAAAAGCTTGAGGGTTTATTTGCTGTCCTTTATTTCTCCTCTATAGAGATAATATTTGATTGAGCAAAAGGAGAAAGCTAAAGGAACTGATTATGTAAAAAAATCCAAATATATATATATATATAAAAGAAAAACTATTTTGGTGGGTAATTTAAGAAATAAAAATTATAGCAATCTTGATTATAACATGTGAGTTAGAAGAAAGAAAAAATTGGTAATATCAGCACACATTAAATTATATAGTTTCATATCTATAAAAAAATCCAAATTAAATCAAACATCAATATTTTATCTTTACTATAGCTGCAGGCATTATTCTTACTTGTGATGAAAGGACATCTTTAATTTTCTTTATAGTCTACTGTACACTCAGCTCAATGCCATTCCCTGCACTTTACACACATTCAGGGTGCTTGAAATATTCAAGCAACCAATCAGGTATCTATTTTGAAGAATTTAGCTTTTTCTAAATTCTATCCATCAGAACTACATCAGGCACAAGAAAAATAGCATGCCATTAAAGAGACTAAATAGGATGCTCTGCAATGAAATTATATCCCCTGTGCAGCTACTATAGGATATTAAATGATATTTTGTAAAGACTGGTTTCAACCATCTTCCATTTCACAGGTTAGAATAATATTACACAGTTCTATAGCATTTTATTATGAGCATTGTGATGTGATAATATTTGCTAGGACACTAAAGATTAATAAAACCTACATCTGATCATGCATTTTAGAATTTAGAAGAAGTTTATGTTCAAACAACCATTTGCTGGCCTTATTCCAAAAATTGATGCCATAAAACAGGAGCGACTCTACTTCAAAGAATACTGGTGTTTTTACTATAAATATTAAATACCTGGTGAAAATTACAAAGGTCTTTAGGATAGTCATTTAACTCCAAATGTGTATATAAACTTAAGAAACACTTATAGAACAGTTATCCTCCAATTTTTTCCATAGGCTGCCTAGAACTAGCAAACTAATCACATTTCTCCAAAATTAAAAAAAATTGATCTCTAATAAATGCATAAGAATGAGGCTTTGCATCCATTGCTTCTGCCAAATCAAATGTTTTGACTGCATAACTAATGTATTGTGCTAATAAGGGCCTAATTAAAGCCTAATAAATTAGCTAAATGATCAGTCTCACCAATTTGACAGCTAAGTCACCCAGCTAGACTCTCTCACTATAAAAAGGAAATGCAAGAGCAAGGCTATTAATCCATGCTAATTTATATTTTTGTTGAACCAAAAGTATAATTTTATGTCCATCTCTTCTAGAAAATACTAACATTTGAGAATATTTCTGTAGAGTTTTTTAGATTAAATATTTCAATAATTCAGTGATAAATGAGTTCATTCCCTCAGGTAATAAAAATTATGCTCTTTAATCTGATCATAAAATAATTAGTAGTGTTTAGATGCTTATATAGCATTATGGTATATAAATGATGCATTCAACACCATTATTAAGCCAGTAAATTAATAACTTTACAGTGAGAAACATTGTCACCTAAAGAAAACAATGTGTTTATTATTAAAGAATATATTAATAGTTTAGCTTATCAAGTCAATATCACATCTGATTATTTTCTTGAAATGGGTGCCTTCAAACTATCTGTGCATATTATTTATTTTTATTTATAGCAGTAAATTCATGTTGGAAATACACAAGGATAATAAACAGTGCTCAGCATGGTTTCAGAAGAAGATATTATTCTTTAAATAATCCTTGTAGTGTTGTTGACAGATATTAAGAAATTTGTGTATGTGTCACTCACTCATGCATGCACTCGAGTACAGGGGGTAATAAATGGGAATTTACTTTTTTATAGAATTAAGGTAGATATTATAATGCACATGTTCTAAAATGAAGTATCTTATCATATTGAAGCTAGAGTTGAATAAGATATAGGATAAGATAAAATGGATAGATAGACTAGGATGGTACAGCATAGCATAATGTAGTATAGTGTAGCAGAGCAAAATAAAAAATTAATTAGAACATAGCATAAAATTTCATATCAAAACTTATGTACAAACACAAAACCCAGAATGTTATGATTGTGTAGTCTTGGGTAGATTGCTTAATTATAGTGAGCTTCAGGTTTCTCATCTATAGGATAAGGGTTCAAAATAGCTTCTACATCATAAATTTATGAGGAATAAATAAAAGATAATACAGTATATGACATGTTAACATGACATCTAGTATAATGAATATACAATTATAATTTGTCCTATTTTTCTATCATTTTTCTCTTCCTATATTTGATTTTATTCATCTTTTATATAAGGAAAAGAGATTATTTATCTATCACATATGTTAAATATTTCTCTAGTTTGTAGTTTTTCTTTTAAATTTTTAGGGTGTTTATTGCTATACAGATGTTTTTGTTTGTACATAGTCAATTCTGCTCAATATTCTTGATAGAGTTTCTGTGTTTTTGTCACAATTTTATAAAATTATCCTTCTGTATTCTTCTGTAGTTTTTAATTTTAAACCTTCAAATTTTAATCCATCTGAGATATAAGAATGTTGTCAGACAGCTGTATGATTTATTTTTCCAAATGGTAAGTCAGTTGTTCTAAGCCACTGAAGGGTTAATTTGTACATATCCTTGGACATGAATGTCATCTTTATAATATATCAAATTTCTCTAAATAACAAATTATCTCCATGTACTTTCTATTCTGTTTATTGATGTCTTCTTCTCCACAGACAACCCATCAAAAATTACTACCAATTCTACTTCTAAAATATGGCTGGGCCCCTGCCCAGGTAGCTCAGTTTGTTGAAGCATCACCCCAATATGCAAAGGTTTCAGGTACAATCCTTATAAGTTAGTGTTCCCATTCCAGTCTTTTCTCCCTCCCTCATATCTATTTTCACAATGAATACTATGTGATTTTAAAGGGGAAAGTGTTAGATCCTTTACTTAAATTCTTTCAGTGCTATATCATTACAAGGTAAGAAGATTCAAACTCTTTTACATGACCTGCAATGCAGGCCCTTAAGTCAAAACCCAGAATTGCTCTTTGAATTGATCTGGGAATGTCACCCTCACCTGCTAAACTGCTTCTTTCATTAGTCTTTCGTTGAACTCTTATAGCTCTGGTTTATTTCAGAGGCCCTTTTCTAACTCATCCCTTCAAATCTAAATTAAAATATGCCCTGCATACAAATCTTACTGGCAAATTTTTCTCTCAAAATCCAAGACATTTAAGTTAATTTCAAAAATGTATTTGTTTTCTTTTTAGCTGAATATTTTGTTTTATGAATATATTGTTTCCCTACATCTCACTGAGAATACTACTTATGACATTTTCAAAGTGCTGGCTTATTTCCTGAACTATTTCTCCTTCAATGACAACCATTCTCTCTGATAATTCGTTCTCTTCCTTTTGGAAGCTAATTTTCCTTAATTGTTATTTTTGCATAGTCAAAAATTCAGGTTTAGATAAGGAATGCTATTAACAGAAATGGGCTTCTTCAATACTTAAATAAGCTCACTTTTTAAATTTTCCCAGCAGAATTCCTCAAAGCACCATTGTTGACCAGCGAGGGCAACAGAAGGAAACTGCTCAAGGGTTTCTGCTATGGTAAGTCGTGATTCTCCATATTGGTCACCAATCTGGGTCTCACCCATGCTTTCACTTCTCCTACGGATCTAAAGAGACATGTTGCCTTTGCAGTTTCTTCAGTTTTTACTTCTTGTTAGGATGGAGTGGTGATTTGCTTTTATGAAATTTTGCTCCTGATAATCTGTGTGATTTGAGGTTTCAGAGTTAGAATCCCCAGTTATAAGTTTATTAAGCAAATAATTAGTCCTTAAGAAAAAAGAAATAGAGAAATATATCTCATCAAAGTATTATTGCTCCCTGAATAGGGAGGGGATGCAGTGA
Source organism: Furipterus horrens (assembly GCF_987537825.1). Lineage (NCBI taxonomy): Eukaryota > Metazoa > Chordata > Mammalia > Chiroptera > Furipteridae > Furipterus > Furipterus horrens. The sequence continues at coordinate 80,546,591 of NW_028327174.1, read as the reverse complement.
GTTTCCTGACATAAGAACCTGAAAGACAGTGATAGAACAGCAGGCTCGTGAGTGGGAAGGGTTTTGTCACTTCTGTGACAACAGTATCCGCAATGACAGGAGGGCCGCAGTGGAAGAGTAGCAGCCACAGGAGAGAGGAGCGATACTTCTGTGACAATGAAAAGAGACCTACACGCAAACAATGTCAAGCATGATCCATGAGGCAGAACTTGTAACAGCTGCTGAAGGCCTAGAGGCAAACATATGCAGATAAACACCATGGACTGCACTTAATTTTAATTGCTGTCAAGGGAAAATGTAGGTGTTTTGTTGTTTTTGTTTGTTTATTTGTTTTTTAGTTTTTAACAGAGGCAGAAAAATAGATTGGGATTTGAAATTTTACCAAATCCAAATGGCATGGACTCAAAATAGGATTATTATTAGTATTACTGCTGAAAGGAGTATTCTCTACATCCAAAGACTTGACCCAAAGGTGACAGGGAATGGAATGTGGAGGTAGGAAGTTAGGGAAATTTTCTGACATTCAAACTATGCTGTTGCTCTATTTGAGTATTTCAATACCTTGTGTTACAGCATAACTCAGTGACATTTTTGGCATAATCTAATTTTCCCCAGCAAGAAGGAAAATTGAGCTTTGTCCTTGCAAGAGGGAAAGTTGAGCTTTGTCCTTGCAAGAGGGAAAATTGAGGTTTAAATGGAAAAGAATTAGGGTTTCTTTGTACCAAGCGGAAAGGTAAGAGGATCTTGTTCTTCCATGACTATGATCTGAAAAGCAAATAATAGTTTATCTTAATTAAATAAGACTCTCATACTACCCACCTCAAAACATAGGTTGGATTATTTAAAAAAAACATAATTTACTTTCTTAAGAATCTCTGTTTTAGCTAGCTGTTGATCTGAGACAGGTTCTGCTAATCACTGGAGGCTCACTCAGGTGTTTGCATTCAGCTAGTTGGTGCGCTGTGTGCTGGCTGGTCTGGAATGTTTTCTAAAGGGAATGATGCGTATTGACTCCACATGGTTTCTTATTCTTCGACAGGCTCCAGAGGTATGCTTTCATGAAAATGACAGAGGTCAAATAGATTCTGTAAGCACAAAGAGCCTCTGGAGGCTTGAAGTCAGAACTGGCACACTGACCATTCTATTGATCAAAACAACACCCAAGTCTAGTCTAGTTTCAAAGGGCTGACCCTGCAGACACTGCAAGTCACATTGAAACACAGAGGTATGAAATATGGGACCCTTAATGCTACCTATGTACTACAACTTCCTATATTCAGAGCAGGTGTTGGCAAGTTCTAACATGATTTATAGAAATTGTTGCAAATGTCATTCTAACTATATTTAAAAGAATATTCAAGCTTTATTAACTTTTTTTTTCAGATTTAATGTGTTTTATTGATTAAATTATTACATTTGTGCCAATTTCCCTTCCCTCTGCTCCCCTCCACCCGGTGGCCCCCCTCCCTCCAATTGTCCCCCCCTTTTAGATTATGTCCATTAGTTGTGCATACAGTTCCTCCCAACCTCTCTCCGTCTATTCCATTCCCTCCTACCTTGATCCCCAATTCCTATATCATCTCCCTCCCTTTCCCCATTCCCCCTCCCTGTTGACCTCCCCCCAATATGCTTCCCGTACCCACAGTTCCTCTTCCCCTCTCGTTGCCTATTTAGTTTGCCTTTGTTTCATCTCCCTAGCTTCTGTCTTTTTTTTTAAACCAGTCCCTTTAACATCTCATATAACAGTGGTTTGGATCTAATGAACTCTTTCAGTTTTATTTTGTCCTGGAAACACTTTCTCTGTCCTTCTATTCTGAATGACAATTTCGCTGGATAGAGTATTCGTGGTTGTAGGTTTTGGATTTTCATTACTTTGAATATTTCTTGCCAGTCTCTTCTTGCCTGTAGGGTTTCCCTTGAGAAGTCAGCTGATAGTCTAATTGGGACCCCTTTGTACATAATTCTTTTCTTCTCTCTTGCTGCTTTTAAGATTCTCTCTTTATCTTTAATTTTTGACATTTTGATTATAATGTGTCTTGGAGTGGTTCTCCCTGGGTCCAGTCTCTTAGGAACTCTCCTTGCTTCCTGGACCTGCAGGTCTATTCCCTTCCCCAAGTCTGGGAAGTTCTCCTTTATTATATTTTCACTCAGTTTTTCAAGTTCTAGTTCATCTTCCTCATTCTCTGGCAAACCAATGATTCTTATGTTGGGCCTTTTATAGCTGTCCCAGAGGTTTCTGATCCTTTCATTGTTGCTTCCCATTTCCTCTCGCTGCATTGGTTGACTGCTTGTTCCTTCTCCATATTCCAGTTTGTTGAAATGAACTCTGGATTTTATTTCCTTTCCTTCTGTCTCGTATGCTGTTTTGTTCCTTTCGTTATGAAAGTTTTTCGCTTCTTTCATATCTTTTTCCTGCTCTTTTGTGAATTCTGTAAGCCACCTGATAACAATGGCCCAGAACTGAGCCTCTGACAGGTTTCTTATCTGTTCATCTGTCAGGTTCTCTATCTGCTGCCTGGTGAGTTGTGTTACCGGTATTTCTAAAGTTGCCTGCCTCATTTTGACAGATGCTTTTTGTTTTCTTGGGCCGGCTGTCGGGGGCAGTGCCTGTGTACGCGTCACAAATTAGCGACCGGTGCCTGCTTGTCCGCGACCTATTTCGCAGCCCTGTGGTGCTTTCTTTGGGGGCGGGGGTCCAAGATGGATTCACACAGTTATTCAACTAGGAGACGGGGATTCGTCCTCCCGCCCCCCTGGGCCTCACTGTTCAAGGCGATGCGGGGGCCGCTCTCCCCAGCGCGGGAGTCGCGCACCGCCAGGGGCTTGGCCGCCGGGACTCCTCCCCGGGGTCGCGCAGCGCCAGGGGCTTGCGCAGCCCGGATTCCTCGCCGCCCGCCGCTCCGGGTGCAACCGCAAACAGCACTGCCCACTTTAACTCTTACCTGCCCAAATGGCACCGCTGGTTTATAACTTCATATGTTGGACTTCCGTGTAGTTTTATTTTCTGGAATTTCTAGTTATCCTTTGTTTTGAAGTAGTTGTATTCCTCTATAGTTGTAGAGGGAGACCTAGCGTATCCGTCTAAGCCTCCATCTTCTTATTAACTTTTTAAATAAATATTTTGCATCTTATTTATGGATAGGCTCTTTAACTGATTCTGCAAAAATATATTTTAGAGTTTCACAAGGTTATACCAACTTTACATGGCTTGAACAGCTTTATCAAGAACATTTAAATGGTTAACAAACTCAAGCTGCTTTGTGTTTGAAGTCTTTTGCATATGACACAAATTCCAAGAAAAAATGTAAAATATTGCAAAATACTGAAATAGTTAACACCATGATATACTGCAGTGGAAGCCTTTCCGTCTGATGATAAAAAAAATATGTGCTGCACTGGACTTAAATGTTTTGACAGTTTGATGTCACAATGATGCAGAATAAGGCAGCACGTGAATAGTAGAATTCCTACAGCAGTTCTAAATAACTTAATACAAATGTGACCACAAACCACAAAAAAACCAAATGTAATAATACCCCAAGTCAACTTTTCTACTCTAAAATCATCTACCATAAGACAAAATGTGATGCAGGGTAAGTCAAAATGATAGATACAGGAATCCAGCAATTGCATTTTTAAAAATATTTGAAAATTTAAAAAAAGATACCTAAGATCAGGTAAACAAGGTCTTTATGAGGTGCATGCAAGTGTGGGCCCCTGAAGCTTTACCTTCATTAGTTCCATGGGAAGTGCTTATGATGACGGTTTATATGGGTTAATCTAAGGTCAGAGCGACTAGTCACTAAAGAGAATATTTCTACACCTGCTTGAAGTAGAAGGCCATTCCTGTACCTCACTGTAACATAGCTATAGGTGGTAGAAAAACCAATAATAATGATAATGAACCTTATCGGTAAATGGCATACCACCCTCAGTCTTTCATATAACTCAACATCCTTAACAGATCCTTTGCAAAAGAAAGACTCAAATTCCAGTAATATCTGAGGTTAAATTTTTCACTGAATGATACAAGAGGGTTCAGAAAGCACTTTTCTGATTTAGATACAAAATAAATAAATGCAGAATGTCTTACACATAAGGTTTTGAGCAAACATTTATTGTACCTTTAATCATTCTTATTAGTAATGATCTGCAAATTTCATTTTAAATTAAATTACAGAAATACTGCACATCCTCCTTGGAGATCTGCAACACAGAGTAACATAGTCACTATATATGTTTAACTTCATTTAATCTAGCCTAATTAAATTTATTTGATACTGAACCATTAACATCTCACCAATTACCACTGCAAAGAACAGAGAAATCAGAGCTCTAGAGCATTTCTCTAAAGTCAGAATACATTTGTAGTCTCTGAATTTTGGACAAAAATAACTTCTCTTATACAGCACTCAATATTACTACCATACCAGCAAAATAAATTTTTGTATATTTTTCAGTTTTAAAATATACATCACATGTTTTTTGTTGTTGTTAATTCTTTTTAAATCCTCACCTGAGGATATGTTTATTGATTTTAGAGAGAGAGAAATGGCGAGAGAGAGAATGAGAAACATCAATGTAAGAAACACCAAACGGTTGTCTCCTATATGTGCACGACAAGGGCATGAATCTGCAACCTAGGTATGTGCCCTGGCTGGGGATCATACTTGCAAAGTTTCTGGTTTACAGGGCAAGACTCCAATCAAACAAGCCACCAGCTAGGGCTATATCACAGTCTTTAATGAGTTAATTATAATTTTTTAAGCATGATCTTTCATAATGGGTGTGGGAGGATCCCCAAATTTTATAATTATAATTTTATGACTAGGAAAGAGTTAATTAAATTATTTTTATAATATCTTAAACTTTAAAATTGTTGCAAGTAAGTCTATCTAGATAATTAAGCATTCTTAAGTTTTAGAAAGGATATAAAATAATGATTCTCTGAGTGAGCTATCTTCTTTTACTATGAGAAATAACTCAACATTGGTTTTTTCTGTGCATATAATCAGATGTTTATTGTTGTTGCTCTTTATTTTTTTTTTTTTTGTCTTTTTAATCACTTTTTTTCTTTTTGTTTTTAATTTATTTTTTGGTTTTTCAATTACAGTTGTCCCATTTTTTCCCCATTGCTCCCCGCCACCCAGCCGATCCCTTCTCCCACAATCATATCCATCCCCGTTGTCCATGTCCATGAGTCATTTATACACGTTCTTTGACTAGACCCTTCCCTTACTTAACCCCCTTTTCTCCCTCCCCCCTCCCCTCTATTGACTGTTATTTTGCTCCTTATCCTATTTAGTTCATTTGTTTATGTTGTTCTTTACTTTCCTGTATTAGGTGATATCATATGGTATTTTTCTTTCTTTGCCTGGCTTATTTCACTAAGCATAATTCTCTCTAGTTCCATTCATGTTGTCGCAAATGGCAGGAGTTCCTTCTTTCTCTCTGCTGTATAGTATTCCATTGCATAAATGTACCAAGTTTTTTAATCCACTCATCTACAGATGGGCTCTTAGGCTGTTTCCAGCACTTAGCTATTGTAAACACTGCTGCTATGAACATAGGGGCGCATAAGTTTTTTGAATTAGTGTTTCAAGATTCTTCGGGTATAATCCTAGCAGTGGAATCGCTGGTTCAAAAGGCAGTTCCATTTTTAGTTTTTTGAGTTAATTCCATACTGTTTTCCATAGTGGCTGCACCAGCCTGCATTCCCACCAACAGTGCAGTAGGGTTCCCGTTTCTCCACATCCTCGCCAGCATTTGTTGTTTGTTGATTTGTTGATGATGGCCATTGTGACAGGTGTAAGGTGGTATCTCATTGTGGTTTTTACTTGTATCTCTCTGATGGCTAATTATGTTGAGCATTTTTTCATGTGTCTATGGACCTTCTGTATGTCCTCTTCAGAGAAGTGTTTGTTCAGGTCCTTTGCCCTTTTTTTAATTGGGTTGTTTGTTTTCTTGATGTTGAGTTGTATAAGCTCTTTATATATTTTGGAGATCAGTCCCCTGTCTGTGATGTCATTGGCAAATATGTTTTCCCATATGGTTGGTTTCCTTTTCATCTTGCTGATGTTTTCTTTTGCTGAGCAGAAACTCTTTAGTTTGATGTAGTCCCATTTGTTTATTCTTTCCTTTTTTTCTCTTGCCCTAGGAGATGTATCAGTGAAAATATTGTTGCGTGGGATATCTGAAATTTTCCTGCCTATGTTTTCCTCTAGGACTTTAATTGTGTCAGGGCTTACATTTAAGTCTTTGATCCATCTTGAGTTTATTCTCGTGTGTGGTGTAAGTTGGTGGTCTAGTTTTTTGTTTTTTGTTTTTTGGGGTTTTTTTTGCACATCCCTGTCCAGTTCTCCCAGCACCATTTGTTAAAGAGGCTCTTCTCACTCCATTTTATGTTCCTTCCTCCTTTATCAAATATTAGTTGACCATATAATCCTGGATTTATTTCTAGATTCTCTAATCTGTTTCATTGATCTACATGTCTGTTCTTATGCCAGTACCAGACTGTTTTGATCACAGCGGCTTTGTAGTATTGTTTGATGTCTGGTATTGTTATTCTTCCCGCTGTGTTCTTCTGTCTCAAGATTGCTTTTGCTATTCGGGGTCTTTTTTGGTTCCATATGAATTTTTGGTGTATTTGTTTTAGGTCTGTGAAATATATCATTGGTATTTTCATAGAGATTGCATTGAATCTCTAAATTGCTTTGGGTAGTATGGCCATTTTGATGATGTTGATTCTTCCCATCCAAGAACATGGTATTTGCTTCCATTTATTTGTATCTTCCTTAGTTTCTTTCTTCAATGTCATGTGATTTTTATAATAAAGGTCTTTTATCTCTTTGGTTAAGTTTATTCCTAGGTACTTTATTTTTCTCGTTGCTATAGTAAATGGTATTTTCATTTTTGTCTCTGTCTCTGCTATTTTATTGTTGGTGTACAGAAATGCCTTAGATTTCTGCATATTTATTTTGTACCCTGCTATTCTGGCAAATTCACTTATTTTTTTTTTATCCAAATTGTGTTTATTGAGATGAATCCCCACTCATCTTGATTAAGGGTGCTTTTAGTGCTGCTTCCTTCTGAAGGAGCACCCTTCTGTAAGCCTTGCTTTTCCTCCTGTAGGCTGACAGAAGACAGTGGAGCAGCCAACACACAAAACTACTGTTTGTGCATGGCTAAAGACGGTGGTGATTTTATAGCATCCTGGGCACTTCACATCCATGAAGTAGGAATTGGGGCTCTGCACCAGGTGCTTCTTCTTGTGTTTCCTCTTCTTCTCTTCTGGAGAGGGATAAAGGAGATCCTTAGCGAGAGGCATGTTGTCGTGGGGAGGTCGTCACCGCCGGAAAAGCGCAAATTCACTTATTATATCGAGTGTCTTTTAATGGAGTTTATAGGGTTCTCTATGTATACTATCATGTCATCTGCATATAATGATAGTTTTACTTCCTCTTTCCCCATTTGGTGCCTTTTATTTCTTTTTCTTGTCTGCTGTGGCTAGGTCTTCCAACACTATGTTGAATAGGAGTGGAGAGAGTGGACATTCTTCTCTTGTTCCTGATCTCAGGGGGAATGCTCTCAGTTTTTGTCCATTGAGTATGATGTTGGCCTCAGGCTTCTCATATATAGCCTTAATTATGTTAAGGTATGCTCACTTTATTCCCATTTTGCTGAGTGTTTTCATCATAAATGGGTGTTGTACTTTATCAAATGCTTTTTCTGCATCTACTGATATGATCATGTATTTTGTCTTTCATTTTGTTTAGGTGATGTTTTATATTTATTGACTTGTGAATATTAAACCATCCTTGCATCCCTGGGATGAATCCCACTTGATCATGGTGCATTCGTTTGGCCTGTTGCTCTTTATTGAACATACTGCCATATGTTTAATTACTAAATAAAAAATGAAGATTACTTTTAATAACTTTATTGTTTTACAATGTGGTCCTATTTTTTAAATTGGCTTAGTAATTATTTTTAACATAATCTTCATTTTTGTACAGCTTTTGAGATATAAATTCTATAATTGATAAAACTCATCAATTGCAAGTATTTAATGACTTTTGATTTATAGAGTTGTGTAACAATCACCACAATTCAGTTTTAGAACTTTTTTATCACCTCCAAATTTCCCTCAATGTTATTTGTAGGCAATTTACCCAGGTCCCAATATCAGGTAAATATTGACCTGTTTTATGTCTCGATAAATTTGTTTTTTTTCTGGACATTTCATGCAAATTTAACAATACTTTAAATGGTCTTTTGTGTATGGCTTATTTCTGTTAGCATAATTTTTTTGAGATATGTCCATGTGACTATTTAATTCACTTTTACTGGTGACTAATAATCCATTAAGAAGATATACCACCTTTGTTTGTCTATTGACTAGGCCCTGGCTGGTTTGGTTCAGTGGATTGAGTGTCAGCCTGCGAGCTAAGTGTCGCTGGTTCGATCTTCCAGTCAGGGCACATCAGAGAAGGAAAACTCTGATTCCAAAAAATCTCCGCTGCCTTGCGGCATACCTCTTCAGGGGAAAGGCTAAGGGAGTAAACCCCGACAGAAAATCCGGAGCCGGAGTCCCTAAGGCGGTTTGACGTTGTAGTCAACACCGGCAACTCCTGCGGCGCACCTGAAGCCAAGCTGTATTGACTCCGTCTTTCCCTTGGACCCTTCAGCTGCGAAGAGAGGGGGTGTCTGCTGCATGGGCAACAGCAGACCCTCCATATCACCCTGCCCAGGCTCTGTAGCTTCAGCTTCACTGGAGAGGACACTCCGGCGTCATCGCAAGATGTCGATTCAACACGGGAGGAGACAGATACCGTGTCACTCCCGAGTCGGACTGCACAGCCATTCTCGGCGGTGCAGATAGACTCTTAAGAAGCTACACCATCATCTCTCGAGATGGACGGCTGCCGACGACGAATAATGTTAATATATGAACATTCATACTCAAGTCTTAGTATGGACATTTGTTTCCATTTACATTGCTTAGGTTGTTAAAAGTGAAATTGCTAATAAGTCATGTGAGACCTTTCCAGCAATGTCAATGAGGCTTCTGGTTTTCACAGTCTTCCCTGCCTAATTTAAACTGGTATACCAACAAAGCTAGGGAAGCATAAGTGGCTTCAGGCAAGAATGCCATACATTTCAAACTTATCTGTAGTCAGTAGTTTACATGAATAGACACTTCCCAACTTGTTAAATGTCATCAATCAATTTCCACTTGCTCAATATCATCAATCAATTTCCAGAGCATCAAAATGGTTAATTTAACTGTTTTGTCCAACAATTGCTTTTGGGGGAGATCATTTATTAACCTCTTCATTCATTACACCAAAAGCAAATCTCAAAAATTTATTTTTCAATTTTCTATTAGTTTTGCAGTGTTTCTAAACTTATTTCTGATGCTCAATATAACTAAGAGAATTGTTATTTTGTTTAGTTTTTCAAGGACATAGATGTAGTAGGCCAAAAATTAGAGCCAATTACATTTCTGTTTGCTCAAATAGATAACTTAAGATTAAAATCTATGCAAATTATGCATTACATTCTATAAAATGTCTGTTGATCATTTTAAAATCAATGGATTGCACTATGTATTCTATACCGATGCTAAGCCTTTATAAAACCATAGTCTGTTAATTTTAATCAGCTTTTAATTTGTGTATTAAAGTTTTCTTTTTTTCTTTCTTTTTTTCTTTCTATCTTTTTATTTCTTTCATTCCAACCTTGTCTCAATGTTATATGTCATTAAAATAAAATAGGCATATAAAAGAATGCTTAACATGACTAGCCATCAGAGATGCAAATAAAAACCACAATGAGATACCACCTCACACCTGGCCATTATAAACAAATCAACAAACAAGTTCTGGCCAGGATGTGCAGAAAAGGAAATCCTAGTGCACTGTTGGTGGGAATGCAGACTGGTGCAGCCACTGTGGAAAAGAGTATGGAATTTTCTCAAAAAACTAAAAATGGAACTGCCTGTTGATCCAGTGATTCCATTGCTAGGTTTATACCCAAAGAATCCTGAAACACCAATTCAAAAGAACCTATGCACCCCTATGTTCATAGCAGCACTATTTACAATAGCCAAGTGCTGAAAACAGCCTAAGTACCCATCAGTAGATGAGTGGATCAAAAAACTGTGGTACAATTACACAATGGAATACTACACAGCAGAAAGAAAGAAGGAACTCATACCTTTTCTGACAATATAGATGAACTGGAGAGTATTTTGCTTAGTGAAAGCAGCCAGGCAGCAAAAGACAAATACCATATGATCTCACCTATAACTGGAACCAACGAGCCAAATTGAATCAGAGGCATAGAAACAAGGAACAGACTCTTAGTGACCACAGGGGAGGGGGAAGGGAGAAAAGGGGGGAAAGTAGGGGAAGGCTCTAGTCAAGGAACTAGTATGAATGACCCATGGACATGGACAACAGGGTGGGGACTGACTGTGGGAGGGAGGAGTGTGCAAAGTAGGGAAGAGCAATGGCGGTAAAAATGGGACAACTGTAATAGAAAAACAATAAAAAAATTAAATAAACAAAACTACTCTGCGGATTTAATTTATAAAATAAATAATTTCTGATATGGTCAAGGTAAAAAATAAGGAATGTTAAGATGCCAATTCTAACACATACTGGTTATAAATTGTAAATTATGAAATACCAATGTGAAGACCAAGAAATAGTGAATATTTGCATCAAGGTGATTAAGTCACAATGAGAATCAGGTTACCCAGGTAAGAAAAAAATGTCCTAAGAGAGATGAAATCTCTATAGCAGAAATATGTTGGTAAAATTTAGGGTTTAAACAATGACATGTAAAAGGAGAAAGAGACAAAAGTTAAACTAGTAATGGCAGCATAAGCTTTAAAACAAACAAAAATATTTAAAAACATTTTTTTCCAGGAACTTTATTCTGGGACAAAATGTAAAAGCCACCAATCTATAATCATCAAAAAAGGGCCATGGTGAGATCAGAGCAGAGCATGGTGGTGAGTGTATGTGTTGGGGTGAGGATGAGGAAGGCTTTGTCTAATATACAACATAAGGACTAATCCTAGACACTGTTGGAGATATGATAATAAAAATAAATCTGTTATTCATGCAAAGTTGCGAGTTAGCAGAAAATTTTCTAGTATCTGAGGACTATATCTCTTATTTTTTAATCCTTGACACACCCATTTTGGTGTCTATATCAGGAATTATAATTATTTTTCGACATGTTAAGTATCCTAGGACTGTATATTATGCTACATATAAAATAAATCTGAAGATAATTTTTGTTGGGTTAATTGATATGATTCATTATTTTTATTAGCAAATAGGTATTCTGCAAATATTTTTCTTGATGTTATTTGTGATTCCGTGATAAATTTAAAGTACAGTTGAGGATCTTATAAATGACACTGGTAAAATAATACCTAACAACAGACTAGATTTACTAAAGTATGGGATATATCTCATCAAATTTCATTAGCATATTTACTTTAGACATTAAAGCAATTCTAACAAAATTAGTAAATCTAAATGGAAATCTTCTACATGGTACAAGTTCTTTAAATTATATTAAAGAAAACTCAGGGGAGTGAATACCACAGATGCAATATATCAGACCTGATGAAGTACAAGGAGGCTGGGTTATTAAATTCCAAAGACTTGCTTGAATATCAGGAATGAGGTAAATCAATGATGTGGGAAATAAACTTATAGCTCTTATTACCTCTACTGTTCAATTTTCTTGTCCCAAACCCTATGATATGATAATAGAATAATACTGTATCCTTGAAATAACACCTAGTGAGAATTTGAAAAGTTCTTCTGGAAGGTAATTTAAGCTAATAAAGTTATAGATGAGATAATAAAGTAAATACATTTAATAAACATCAAAAATTTTAAGAGGAGAGTAAAAGTATTTTCTTTCTGTCTTGTAAACATAATTGACATATACAAAAGTGTGGCTTACAGCTACCTGTGCAATTTGTTTCCTGAAGGTTTATAAAACTCTGCTCTTCAAACCAATGTGAATAATGTGAAATATGCTACTTCCCAGCACCAGACCCCACCGTGCAGCTCACAGTCCCAGCATTGGGGAAAATAAAGCCTCATTACTTCTGACTGTGAAAACCAGTGGGGATTGGAGCGGAGGAAGAAACTGCTGGTCTCTCAGCAGAGTCCCTTGTTTAAAGGGTCCTCACAGTCCTAGAACATCTACAGACCCACCCGCTCTAGGAACCATGGCCAAGGCAACAGCTAGAGGGGCACCAGTCCCATACAGGAAGTGGAAAAAGTGCCTAGGAAAGAAGCAAGTGCTGAGTAACTGGCATTGTTCCCTCTGAGATTCCTCCCCTCCACACAGTACCACAACCTGGTGAAATGGGTCACCTATACTGACAAATACCTAAGGCTCCACCCCTTACAACATAACAGGTATGACAGTTCTACCTAAGACACAGAGGCAAACAAACATAGGAGCCTATCAAGAGGAGGAGACAGAAATATGGCCCCAAAGAGGGAACAAATCAAATCAGTGGGAGAACTAAGTGATGAGGAGCTAGCCAACCTAACGAACGAAAAGATAGCCAACCTAACAGATGTAGAGTTCAAAACACTGGTGATAAAAATGCTCACAGACTTGACAAATATACTTAAATATGGGAAATGCATAAGAGAAGAAGTGAAGGCTATGCTAAATAAAACAAATGAAAATGCACACAAAACCAATGGTGAGGGAAATTACACTGGGGTTCAAATCAGTGATATAAGGAAGAAAAAAAAAAACAGTCAACCAGTACAAAATGAGGAAACAATAATTGAAAAAAAATGAGAAGCTTAGGAGCCTCTAGGACAACTTTAAATGTACCAACATCTGAATCATAGGGTTGCCAGAGGAGATGAGGAAGAACAAGAAATTGAAAGCTTATGTGAAAAAGTAATGAAGGAAAACTTTCCTAATTTGGTGAAGGAAATAGACATACAATTCCAGGAAGCATAGAGAGTCCCAAAGAAGCTAGACCCAAAGAGGACCACACCAAGACACATCATAATTAAAATACGAATGGCTAAACATAAAAAGAGAATCTTAAAAGCAGCAAGAGAAAAACAGAGAATTACCTACAAAGGGGTGTCTATAAGACAGTTGATTTCTCAGAAGAAACTTCGCAGGCATGAAGGGACTGTCAATAAGTAATCAGTGTGATGAAAAGCAAGGACTACAACCAAGATCACTCTATACAGCAAAGCTATCATTTAGAATGGAAGGGCAGATGAAGTGCTACCCAGATAAGGTAAAGCTAAAGAAGCTCATCATCACCAAACCCTTATACAAAACGTTAAAGAGACTTATTTAAGGAAAAGAAGATCAAAACTATGAACACTAAAATGATGATAAACTCACAACTATCAACAACTGAATCTAAAAATGAAAAACAAAAACAAACTAAGGAAACAACAAGAACAGGAACAGAATCATAGTTATGGGGATCATTTGGAGGGTTATTAGCTGGGATGGGGAAGGGGGGAAATGTGGAAATGGTGCATGGACTAAGAAGCATAACTGGTAGGCACAAAATAGAAAGGGGGAAGTTAAGAATAATATAGGAAAGGGTGAAACCAAAGAACTTATATGCATGGCCCATGGACATGAACTAAAGGAGGTGGGATTGCTGGAGGGAAGGGAAGAGAGGATCAAGGGAAAAGAAACTGGGACAACTGTAACAATATAATCAATAAAATATACTTTTAAAATAATGTGAAATAAATCATATCTAATAAAATACATTCTTCAAGTGATCATTTTCTTTCCTTGTGTTAAACAGCAACAACAAATGGTTTCCACAACATAGTTTCTCAAAAGAATACAAAAGAAAATAAACAAGGCCTATCTTTAGTTTTGTTGATATTTTCTCTTTGTCAAAGAGAAACTTAATGTTAGATCACCATCATTCGACAAAGAAAATTAACAGATTTTTGTAAGGATTTGAAAAACATAGTGATGGAATTGTTAATGACAAGTATACACTTCTATGTGCTTCTTTTGCAGTGAAGTAAATAACATTCCTCTTCAAGTTATAAAAATCTACCACAATGTTAAGTGCTCTCAGGAAACATGTCTTTACTTCTAAATATTTACTTTTTTAAGTCCCATTGTAGTCAAGATGTTTCTTCCTACAAACCAGTTTACTTATTTTTTGTTAACATGAATATATAAGCTTAGTTAATTATAGGATTGGAAAAATTTTGTGTTCATAGAGTGTCTGTTATCTTTTTTGTGAAATTTTATTACCCTTTTGAGAATGTGGTGAAAGCTGTGTACTATACCTTCTCCTAAGAATAAGGCACTAAGGCTACCATCTGCAAACTATGAAATACAGTTTCAAACGGTTTAGGACCTCTGATTTTATTTATTGCCATGTCTGATATACAACAAAAATTGGTTTTCTACCATATTCCTAAAGCACTTAGGAAAGGATGTTTCATAACATTACTTAGTAATGTATTCCAAACCTTTCTTAATTAGTTTTATATCTTAGAAGAGATCAAATCTCACTAAGTCAATGGAGGCGATAACAAAAGCTCCTGGGATAAATTAAACAGGTACAATGATGGAAAATAACTAAAAGTTAAAATCCCCAAACCCAGATTTTTTGTGCCATTTTTAGTTGAATAAAACTTTCCATCTGAACTATTGACAAACTAAGAAACATGGAAATCACATGGTGAACTGTTTTTATAAAACAAATATTTGTGTTCAAAAATTTTTTTAGTACATTCAAGAAAATCTGGAGGCATTGCCCAAGAATCCAGATCAGATATAACTGAAGGTTGAAAGCAATGATACTCTCAACAGATTTGAACATATGCTCACTGTCATTAGTCTCATGTCCTCTGCTCTGAATTTCTCTGTTTTCCTTGGTTTTAACTGATATGTGAATGAAGAATAGTCTTAAATCATCATGCATTCTTCATTTTGTCTGTACACTCAGAAGCATTTTCAGCAGCAGAAATTAAACAAACAATAATTGTGTTTGCATGTCAACTTATTAGATCCTTAACCCCAAGAATTAACAATAATTTCTTTTGTTTTTCCAGTATCTTGTTGATTTCAAAAGTCACAAATTATTCTATAGATTTCTGATATTGCTCTATGGAAGACAGTAAAAAAAAGAAAAAAATTCCATTACTATCTTAGGCAGCTATATTACAAATGAGGGTAAACCGATAGAGTAAAAAGAGTGAAATGTATGTATTACCATATGATACTGAAATAGCATGTACTATCACTACATTTACTTAAGACAAAATGAAGTATTATAGAATGTTTATTTCACTTATCCCTACCATTTCACCTTCATGCTGTGTGATTCTATTAAATCATATTTTAAGAACAAGGTCAAAATACTTGTGTAATTATAATAAAGTTTAATTCTTATACTAAACATCTATTTGAGAATGAAGCAGAATATGATGCCATAGCCAATGTGAAAAACAGAAGTTAGTAAGTCAGTGAGATATATCCAAAAGAATTATGCATAAAGGAATAAAATGGGATTTAAATCTATAAGGAAAATGACTTTTTTCTTCTTTTGAAGGCTGAAATATGAAAGATTTTTAGTTTCTAGAACATCAAAATCTACTAATAAATTATGTAAAGCACTTAAAAATAAAATAAATATAGAGCTCTGGTGAAGTACAAGAAATCCTCTGGATCTCACAGGGATATGAAAAGTAGAACAGGAAACACAAGGTCCCAAACCGAGGATACTGGTTAGGGATGTCAGAAGAAAATGAGACATTTGGAAAACTTGTTTCTACCACCATTAGCTTGACATTGTCTCAACAGTTAAAGACACCTTTTATGATATTGACAGTAATATATGTTTTTTGAAACTTCATAATGAAATATGGAAATGTTTAGGAGATGTATATAGTTCAGTAAACCAACACATTCTAAAATCGTACATGGGTAAAGAATCCATTCAAAGAGCAACATAGACCAATGGATTTTAATATAACAGAACAAGAAGTGTTTCTTGATATGGTTTTAACATTGCAACTAACCATTCAGAAACTGTACATACTGAATTAAGATTTAGTATCAAGAGGAATATTCAAAATGACCTGATAATTATGTGTCTGAGAATCTGGATATATTTCATACACTTAAAGCAAAACATTTTTAACACAATAAAGCTCAAAGCAGATGTGAAAATATATTAAACATTAAATTAATTTGGTAAAAATAAAGTGCACTGCAACTTATTAAATATTTGTGGGTTCAGAAAAAAATAATTACAGTTCTTAAAAGGTACTTAGGTTAAAAGGTAATAGGTTTATTATGGTTATTTAAAATGAATTAATATATAAATATATTAAGAATTTATCTGTTTTAATTACTATGAGAACAAAATATGAACAAAAACTCTTTGGGATTCTCAATAATTTTAGTAGTGTAAAAGGGTCTTGAGACCAAAATTTGAGAACTCTTAAAATGGAACAGCTAAGTGACTTATGCAATGACCTACAGAAACTTAAATTAGTCTGCCACTTCAAAATTTTTTCTTTCTCTACCAAGTCATTCTCCCTCAACTCCTATTACTGCCCAAGTGTTTTCAGACTCAGACATCCATCAAAGAGAAAAATACAGTATATGCATTAATGTGGGTACAATATTCTTTTCAAGTATCTCTGTGTGCATGTCATATGTGTGTATGTAGTTCGTGTGTGAGAGAACTCATAGATGTATGTTGATGAAGGTTAATGGCTATGCTCAACTATCCTTATGTCAGCAGCTTATTCTGAGAAATCAATAAAACCAATGCATTTATTAGAAGTGCTAACAGTAAGTATAGAAAGTGAGTTGTTTGAAGATACATCTTAGAAGATGTGTAATATTCTTTTTTTATTCATTCTATTAGAATGTAAACTCCCCGAGGGTAAATTTCTGCCAAGTTTGTTGCTACCTTATTACATGTACCTAGAAAAATTCCTGGTAACAATAAATGTTTTGATAAATTAACAAGTGCTAAAAATATACCAGATAAATTATAAAATGTGACATTGCCCATCCCCACTGTTGAATATTTCTCCCCGTTCTTTTCTTTCTAAAAAGTTTACTTCTTTACTCAAGCCCTTCTCTCTTGCAACTCAAATCCATTCTCTCTTGATTATTTTCTTTTTCTTCAGTTCCAGACTCCCAAGTCTTCTCAGTACAGACTCAAAGGAGATAATCAAAATTCACACACCAAAATTACTATAGTACCAGTGAAATTTTTGTTTGTTTGTCTAAGCCTCTCCCATCTGGGCTTGTCCTTCATGACCAAAGACACTTTATAAAAGTGTTTTCTTTCTTCTCGGTGAAAAGAATGATTATCCTTTCTCATATCACAAAATACAGGATTTTATCTATAAGAAATGAAGATCCTCTTGAATTTTTTAAAGAAAAGATATGACATCACACAATGTGCCTTTTAGAAAGAAAATTGGCAGCATTTGGAAGAGAGACAGGCTGGAGACAAACTTTTTAGGAGGTTAGGGCCATCAATAGAGTAATAGTAATATGAATAAAAACCAAAGCAATCAGATAAGAGAAAATGAGATATGCAAGAGAAGAAATGCCACATTTATTTCATAATTATGTGTGTGATATAGAAAAATGCAGGGATGACTAAAAATATTATGTTTACTTTCTGATAAAATAAAATACATTATTCTTGAGATAATACCTATAAGAAAAGAAATGTTTGTAGACTGTATTTATTTGAAAATATTGACTGCAGTGCCTGTTAAATGATATGATGTCTACGTAGCATTTAGAATGATCTTGTTGTGATATTTAGGAGAAAGACCAGAGATAAGAAAGAAATTTGACAATCACATATTGTAAGTGGAAACAGGAGCTGATAAAAAGGATGAAATCAATGAGGGAAGCAGAGAATGAGTCATAGAAAACAACCTTAAGCTAGAAACTTATGGCTCAATATTCTCAAATATTTTGGGAAAGTTAATTAGGGTAAAGAAATATATTTAAAAGAACAAAACTGAAGAATGGCATTCTTTATATCATCTATCGAATTGTCTACACCAATGTCCACGAACATAAATTAAGAAAATAGTGGATTATCAACCTCAAAGATCATAACCAAGTCATAAAATGACTACATACTATATATTCATAAAGAAAATATTTGGGAGGGGGGGGAAAGGAGGGAAAGAAGGGGAAGGGCCTAGTCAAGGAACTAGTATAAATGATCCATGGACATGACAAAAAGGGTGGAGATTGACTGTGGGGGGGATGGGGTAGGAGAGAGCAATTGAGGTAAAAATGGGACAACTGTAATAGAAAAATAATTTTAAAAAGAGCCAAAGAAAAGAGAGAAAATATTTTAATAGACTAGATATAAAAATAGAATCATAAAATACTACATGCTATGTAGTATGTAATACTATGATTAAACCAGTATAAAAATGTTAACATATAAGTAACTATAGGTTTAAGCAGAAGAAAGTGTCTAAATATGAACTGAGTGATCTGATTGCTTGAATTTGAATGCAGGTTGTGATAGTATTTTCTGCTTTTTCAGGTTTTTAAAAGTAATTTTCTAAGTCTCAGTTTCCTTATTTATGAATTGGGAATAATAGTGAGTTCTGCTTGTGGAAAGGATTAAATGTGATGACTTGTGCTTAGAGCATGGCTAAAGCTTGATAACTATTGGATATAATTTAAATTATTGGATAAAAATAAAGAAAAGCAAATACATTTCTATATTCAGGTGATTATTTTATTTTAGGAGACTGGACACTTGTGGTCAGTTTTTATTAGTTCAATTTCTGCAACCTGGACAAGTTATTTTGTTTCTGTGTATAAATTACAATAGCACTCACCCAACAGATTTGTTGTGGAACTTGAACTAGATAAAACCTAGAAAAATGCTTACACAAATTTAGAGTGGAAACTTTTTTCTTAAAGTTCACAAATTAGTTATTATTATTGTAAAATGCTCAGTTTATGCAGGTCATTGAAATTTTTTTACTTAAAGTATAGATTAAAAAAAATTCTCACCTGAGAACACGCTTCTTGATTTTAGAGAGAGGGGAGGGAGGGGGAGAGAAAGGGAGAGAAACATCAGTTGGTTGCCTCTCATATTCACCCTGACTGGGGACTGAACCTACAGTATAGGCATGTGCCCTGACCAGGAATCAAACCCAGAACCTTTTGGTTTTCGGGATGATGCTCCAACTAATTGAGCCACACCAGCCAGGGCTAGACTGTTCTGGAAACACAAATTCAACATAGAAAAATATCCAGTGAAAACAAGATTGGCATGGACTATCTTGATCTGCAAAGTTAGACCATTTATTTTTCCCAATTTCATTAATCACCTCCCAAAATAGTATGTAGTCATTGTATTGTATAATATTGTGGTGTGATATTTAAGCTTATGTTCTGTATGTATTAAATACATGCAAATATCTGCTCTTTAACTTGGAAGGTCACAGACTATTAATTTTTATATTTTTTACATTTTGTGCATTATATTTTTATCAATATTTGAGTCCTATAATAGAAAGTAAACACAAACTATATTTAAAATGAGAAAGAATACTCAAGGAAAATACAATCTAGTACTTATATAATCTTAAGATTAAGCAATATAAACTCATAACTTTTACACTTGAATAAAAACAATGAAATGAAAAATGTCAAGGGGAACTTCAGGTTTATTCACAGCTACTTATAATAAACTAGATTCTTCAAAAACTGAGGGGTAATGAGGAAAACACTGCAAAGTACAAATGTATCTGTGAATGTACAAAACAGCTCTATAAAATTGTGTGGTTATTATTGTTTGTTTTTAAACAAAAAATCAGGCACCTTATTGATGTACCTGTATCTCACATGCTTATGCTTTTCTACACAGTAATAGGAATATAATCATTTCCTGAACTATACAAAGAAATGTTATTATGTCAGAGAACAAGTTCCCATGTATATCTTTGGAATTCCAAGTCAAAATCAGTTACACTCATTGGCATTCTCTTACAACTGCTAAAATATTACAGTAGTTATTGTGACAAATTTATATATTCTATAATACAGTCAAACCTCAGTTCTTGAATGTCTTGGTTCTGAAACAATTTGATTCTCAACCACTTTGTCCATGGAAAAAAAAGTCTCAATTATCTGATAAAATGTCTGGTCTTTATTCTCTAGCCGACAACCCTTTCATGCTGATACCTGTACGATCAGTCAAGCACCTCTCATACAGCAAACAAAGGACATTTGATTTTCAAACAAATTACTTCTCAAACAATTTTCCAGAACAAATTAATTTAGAGACCGAGATCCACTGTAATAGAATTTACTCTTCACTTTGATAGGTAAGAAACCAAGAAATCAGCACTGTGCAGTGCTTAACCGTATGGACCCTAAAACCTGAATAGTGTCTTCAGATTTAACTCTGCCACTCATCATTGAATAGTTGTGTGATCTTAGACAGATATTCTAATCTCAAGGAAATTTATTTTTCTCATTTGTAAAATAAAATAATTATAATGACCTACAACAATAATGCAACTCTTGGCCTATGTGAGTATTGAATTAATCAAGCTCATCTAGCCTTTAGAATAGCGGCTAGCAAACAGTAAACACACAGTAATAATTATTAGCTATTAATATAATAAATGTATGTCTTTACAGCCCTTAAAATCTGTAAATTTTTCAGGTAATTGTATTTATGATAAACCAGTTATCCTCTCTTGATAAAATTTCCTCATCACATTTTAAATTAGCTGATTGTGTGAAAATTTTGGAACAGATCAAAAAATCAATATTTCCCTTCAATCAAACATACCAGTAAATCTATAATAATATATTTGATAGATAAAAGATTATATCACCAATGTTTTTAAATAATGTGGTAGGAAATAAGACAGCAGAAATATTTTACATGATCAATAGAGTATAGCAAAATATTACATTCTTTATTACCATACTAAAACAACTTTCTTTTTGGGAGGACGTTCTTCCTTCTCCACTAATTATTAGTTGGGTTACCTTGTACTGGTTTTGTTTTTTAAATCTATATCTCAGTTTCTCATAAAAAAAGATGATAACATAGAATGTTTCTCAGAGTGTTGCTATGGAAATATGTAATAACATATGTAAAGACTTTCAAACCTGGAATCTAGCAACATTCAATTATTGAACTTGTTATTCAGACCCAAATTCCATTTGCCATCATTTACTCTTCTCTTTTTCCCAGGACTGATTTTTTGGGTCTACCTTCAAAATGTGTCTTAAATTCTACTTTTTTTCATTATTTCTACTTAACACCTTAATTCAAGCTTCACCCACATATAAGCTTGACTGCCTGTAAAGCTGTCCTTACAGGTCTTCTGGTTTCACTCCTACACCCGCCCATCCCTTTCACAGTCACTTCTCCACACACTAGTCAGAAAATGCTTTTAACATGTGGGTTAAATCCTGTAACTTCCACGTCTATCCCCACAGCTATTCACACACTCCAGTGCCTCTTCACTGCATTTAGAATAACAGAAAGTCTTTAACACAATATGACTCCTCTTCCATTTTTTCATGACAAACCATTACCTTTATCATCTTGCTGTCTTGAATAAGAAATAAATTTCCACTTCCTGACTGCTGCACCTACCACTTTTGTACTGATCAATTATTGCCTGGACATAATACATAATGCAGTATTTCAGTTCGTTTAGGTCTCTGCTGGAAATTCATTCACTCTCTATTCCCTTATATTCTCAGTCATTCTATTTCTGTGTCACTACTTGACATCTAACTGTAAGCTTCATGAGTGTAAGTACACTGTTTTACTTAAACTTGCATCCCAGAGTCCAGAAGGATGCCTGTGTGCAGTAAATACAAATACTAGTTAATTAATGTGATTGCTATTATAATTATTATCCAAATAAGTGCCAAAGTCTATACATTCATTTTGATTATTGTACACAACTGCCTATAAATTTATAAATTTCAGAAAATAAAATATTTAGCAAAAATTACATCACTAAGAATCACCATTCCCCATGTCTATTTCAAGAGATAACATCATTGAAACCTTTGGATATATTCCCTTTTATAGTACTTTTAGTGCATGAAGAAAAATTCAAGCTTGTGTTAGTAAAACAGAAAAGATTACAGAAGTAGGTTTAATGCCAGTAATTAGATGCTTATAAAATCATTGAGTAATGAATATATAAAGGTACAAAAAAAAATCACCATTGGCTCCCAGTTTGCTACTTGCTCCCATGTTGTCAGGCAGTTGCAGGAATCCCAGGAAACTTCACAGTATGATCACAACTGTTTATAGGAGTATGTAGGTGATTCACAGGAAAACAATTGGAAACATTGCCAAAAGCTTGCATCTGCCAAAGTTCATGCTTGTCCACTCATTCTGGAGGAAGATAATATGCCCCAAAATGTTTCTCTCTCATTCCCTTCCATCTCAGTAAATGTTACCTGCTTTTCCCAGTAGTTTACACCAATAATCTCAATGATAATATTAACTTTTAATTTCTCTTCTCCCAAAATTTCATTCCCACTAGAATTACTGTTTATTCTAATTCCAAAATTATCATAAATGCCCCCCTTCTTTTCATCTTTACTTTCAGAAACTTACCTTCTTTCATTCCTTGATTGATATATTGTTCCTCTCCTCCATTTATTCCATATGGGAGTAAAACCTTATTGTGTTACCTTTAATTAGAAATTAGAAGCACTTCCACTACTCTTAGGTAATATTAAAATTTGATAGAGACACAAGATATAGCAATTGACTGCATACATTAAGTGAGTAAAAGTTTAAAAGTAAGATAAGCGTGGCTTTATGCACTTTGAAAGAGGACTGGATAGAGATGTCAAGAAAGCATTTGAACTGTGTGACTGGGTTTGGTCAGAAACTGAAAATAATAATTTAAAAAATGGGAACACAGAATTATTTCTTCTAAAAGGTCTACCTAATTATGATAACCTTTCCAGTAGACGAAGTTCTTAAATAAATTAAGTGTATTGGAGATAAAATAAGATTCAAATATTAATTCATAACATGGAGCACAGAAAAACAGTCTAAAGGTGAAGAAAAAAGAACAACAGGAAAAAGTTCTAAAAAAGAAAAAATAAGATTCAATGGTAAGCCTCTTCTTCAAATTGATTTAGATGCTAGAGAAAAATCTGTAACTTAATTTAATGATTCTATACCTGGGCACTTCTCCATGCAGATAAATCCTCGCCAATCTTCTTAACTTCTTAGCCATTATCAGTTGGATGTTGGAAATCTGTTATCAAAACACAGTTACACTACACACACACACATGCACACACAGTCTACTACCCAACAGATTCTAAAATCCTAATACAAATTTAATTTTAAAATATTTACAGGAGCAGCCCTGGCTGGAGTGGCTCAGTGGATTGAGCGCTGGCCTGTGAACAAATGGGTTGCCAGTTTGAATCCCAGTCAGGGCACATGCCTGGGTTTCAGGCCAGTTCTCTAGTTGGGGGTCCATCAGAGGCAACCACATATTGATGTTTCTCTCCCTCTTCTTCCCTACCCCTCTCCTTAAAAATAAATAAAATATTTTTAAAAATTTATAGGAGCTATTTATTATAGTTCTATTTATGCTGTATACATATTTCTGTTTTATTCCTTAGATATCTGATCAGGAGTTATAACATTCCAATTAAGTAACATTTGTAATTTTTAAATAACATGTCCACATAGGGTGACATGAAATATATATGTTTCCAAAAATACACTGACTTAAAAATAATAGTATTACAACTGTTTTTCTTTTGTCAAACAAGTCCTTTTTTAAAGTATATTTTATTGATTATGTTGTTACAGTAGTCCCAATTTTATTCCCTTTGGTCCCCTCTACCTGATAACCCCCTTCCCTTCAACAGTCCCACCCACCTTAGTTCATGTCCATGGGTCATGCATATAAGTTCCTTGGCTTCACCCTTTCCTATATTATTCTTAACATCCCCTGTCTATTTTGTACCAACCAGTTATGCTTCTTAATCCCTGCACCATTTCCCCATTTCTCCCCTTTCTCCCTCCCAGCTGATAACCCTCCAAATGATCCCCATACCTATGATTCTGTTCCTATTCTGGTTTGTTAGTTGGATTTTGTTTGTAATTTTTAGATTCAGTTGTTGATAGTTGTGAGTTTGTTGTCATTTTGGTGTTCATAATTTTGATCTTTTTTTTGAGTAAGTCCCTTTGACGTTTCATATAATAATGGCTTGGTGATGATGAGCTCCTTTAGCTCCTTTAACTCCTTGTCTGGGAAGCACTTCATCTGCCTTTCCATTCTAAATGATAGCTTTGCTGGATAGAGTAATTGTGGTTGTACGTCCTTGCTTTTTATCACATTGAATACTTCTTGCCAGTCCCTTCTAGCCTACAAAGTTTCTTTTGAGAAATCAACTGATAGTCTTATAGGCACCCTTTTGTAGGTAACGCTCTGCTTTTCTCTTGCTGTTTTTAAGATTATCCCTTTATCTTTTACCTTTGGCATTTTAATTATGGTGTGTTTTGGTGTGGTCCTCCTTGGGTCTAAGTTGTTTTGGACTCTCTGTGCTTCCTGGACTTGTATGTCTATTTCCATCATCAAATTTGGGAAGTTCTTCTTCATTATTTTTTCGTTTAAGCTTTCAATAACTTACTCTTCCTCTTCTCTTTCTGGCACTCCTATGATTTGGATGTAGTTTTTTTAAAGTTGTCCCAGATGTTCCCAAGCATCTCCTCATTTTTTTCAGTTCTTGTTTCCTCATTCTGTACTGGTTGGCTGTTTTTTTTTTTTTCTTTCTTGTGTTCCAAATCATTGATTTGAACCCCAGTTTCCTTCCCTTCACCACTGGTTTTGTGTGCATTTCCCTTCGTTTCATTTGGCATAGCCTTCACTTCTTCCCTCATGTGTTTACTGTACTTAAGCATATCTGTCAAGCCTTTGAGCATCCTTATCACCAGTGTTTTAAACTCTACATTTGTTAGGTTGGCTATCACCTCAACTCTTAGGTTGGCTATTTCCTCATCACTTAGTTCTCTCACTAGAACCTTGATCCATTCCTTCTTTTGGGCCATACTTCTCTGTCTCCTTATCTTGACAGGCTCCTGTGTTTGTTTGCCTCTGTGTCTTAGGTAGAGCTATTCCTCCCATTACGTTGTAAGGGGCAGAGCCTTAGGTATTTGTCAGTACAGGGTGACCCATTTCACCACGCTGTGGTGCTGTATATGGGGGAGGGGTCTGAGAGGGAACGGTGCTGCTTGTTCAGCAGTAACCCCTTTTCCACACACTTCTTCCACTTCCGTATGGGACTGGCACCCCTCTAGCTGTTGCCCTGGCCATTGTTCCCAGAGTGGGTGGGTCTGTGAACGTTCTAGGATCATGGCGGCCTTTAAACCAGTGGATTCTGCTGAGAAACCAGCAATTTTTGTCTCCACCCCAACCCCCACTGGTTTGCAGTCAGAAGCAATGAGGCTTTATTTTCCCTGGCGCTGAAACTGAGCTGCGGGGACACCTGTGAGTGCTTCCCAGGTGTCCCTTCTGACTTTTTAATACATGTGACTGCTTTCCACTGGCCTGCCACTGCCACTGCTACTGCTGCCACCACATCACATCCTCTCTGCCCAGCTCCGCCCCTCCTACCCGTCTGGATGAGTATTTCTTCTTTATATCTTTGTTTGTTGGACTTCCATGCAGCTCAATTTTCTGGAACTTATGGTTTTCTCTAGTTTTGAGGTGGTTGTATTTCTTCTTAGTTGTGGAGGGAGACACAGCATGTCTGTCTAAGCCTCCTCAAGCTAGTCCTTTTGCGTTTTTAAATTATCTTGTGCAGAAACAGTTTTTAAAATTCATCTTCTAATGCCTCTAAGGTCAATAACCTGTGTTTTTTCTCACTCTTTTGGCTTTAATATGTTATTTAAAGAAATAAGACATCCACTTTAACAGACCAAATGAAGCCAACTATGATCCAGGTTTAGGCTCACTCTTTCATAGTCCCCAGTTCTCCTATGTTATTTAAGTAGGAATATTTATCCTCAGGTTATTATATAAAACTGACAAATGTTAACTGACAAGCACTAGTACTTATTAAACAGAATCTATAATTAATCATAGATTATATACCTTTTTTAGCAATAAAACTCAATACAAAGAAACTCACTAAAGCACTTTTCAAATATTTAAAATATTTATTATGATGGAAATATAATTAAATACCTCAATTATTTTTCAAAAATATCATTTAATGATGCTCATGTTTTCCTCTTTTATTATAGGAACAATGTCTTAATTTCATCAGGAGCATCACTGTCTTTAGTTCAACAGCTAGGGTGACAATTTCTTCAGAAATAGATTGCAACCAACCACTGTCCACCCAATCCAATCTAGTAACAAATCAATTACTTGCTGATTTAGAGGTCACCATCAACGAATGCTTAGTTTTTATTTTCTCTAATAAGAAACAACTAAATTGAGATAAACATAATTTTTGAAAGTCCATTTCCCAATCAGAAACTTACCCTTTCAGTAAGTTGAAAGCAGTTAAGTAGTAGCTTCATCTAATAAATTTAGGAGTAATGAATACTATAAAAAGAAAGGGGCAGAGAGCAGAAGTAGAACATAGATTTGCCAATGGCATCTAATTTACACACTTATGAAACACCTGCTCTCTAGGGATTCTGTTTTTCCAAATGAACCCAAAACTTCTGCTGAAATTTTTTGAATTGATTTTTTCGATCAATGGTGCATCAGACGTGTAATCAGGGAATTTTAAAATTTATGCAACATTCTGATTGAGGCAGATTTGTGCAAATTTTAGCCAGTACGGGGAGGGGGGCAATGGAGGATAGTAATTCTTTTCCTTCCTGAATACATGCAAAACTATTCTTATATATGTACTTTTAAAATATTTGTATTTGTTGTCTTCTATGTGCTGACACTTTAATCAGTTACATATCATGTTTATAAATTGGCTAGCTAACAGTTAAGACTTGTTTTATAGTCACTTGTCAGTTTTAAGATCTACATATATAAAGATGACCACTCAAGTCACCTTAATTAGATTTCTTTGAAAATAACCCATTCTCCCTCAATATTATTTAATATTGGTAAACAGCATGCACTCTAACTCCATGCCCTAGCCTCAATAAAATATTGCTTTTGGAAAGAATGTATTATTTTCAGAAAGACCCCAAGAAAAGTATTACATTAGTCAGCATAGACTTTCATGACAAAATATCACAAACTGGGTGCCTTAAACAACAGAATTTTATTTTATTATAATTCTGAAAGCTGGAATTCAAAGCTCAGGGTGCCAATATAGTCAATTACTTAATGAGTCCTTTTCTGACTTGTAGGCAGTTGCACTCTCCTTGTGAGCTCACATGAAATCTTCTTGCATAAAAGTCAGTAAGATATCTGGTTTCTCTTCTTACAAGGATGTTGATTAGGGACCCTCTTCCTTATGACCTCATTCCTCATTTAACCTTAATTACTTTCTTAGAGGCTGCAACTCCAACTATAGCCATTTTGGAGATTTGGATTTCAACCTACGAATTTAGGGGGACGCACAAACATTTGGTCCAGAACATGTATGTCAAAAGATAGGAGATAATATGATATCACCCAATACAGGAAACTAAAGAGCAATACAAACAAACGAAGTAAATAGGCAAAGACTAGAATAGTAGTCAGTAGGGGGGAGAGGGGAGGGAGAGAAGGAGGATAAGTAAGGGAAGGGTCTAGTCAAGGAAAGTATATGAATGACTCATGGACATGGACAACGGGGAGGGATATAATTGTGGGAGAAGGGATGGGCTGGGAAGGGGGAGCAAAAGGGGAAAAATGGGACAACTGTAATTGAATAAACAAAAAATAAAATTAAAAAAAATAATAAATAAAAAAAAGATATGAGATAAATGAGACAAAAAAAAATCTGCAGTTTTGTTTGTAAGTTCAAAAGGAAGTAGTTTTAAATGAATAAAATGTTTTTAGTATATTTGGAATTAAAAAAATAAAAAATAAAAATCCTTTCAAATAGTGAATATTTTCAAATGTAAATATAGTACATTCAATTATTAGCCCAAGAATTGGAAAATACGTGTAAGCTTTGAATATGGAAACATTTATGCTTTAATCAATCTTGTCTTTTAACATATGTACTAGAATGAATTTAAGCATAAATAGACACTTTTCAATTTAAACATAGAGATGCAGCATTTGAATTGTTGAATTTTACACTAGTTGTTTAAGTAACACAAGTCACCAAAATAAAATCATAATAAAACAAAAGAATGGGTTTTTAATTTATTTATACAGCAAAATCAGCAGCAGTCCACACTTTATGCAAAGGTCAGATACAGGTTATTATGAATCATGCTGGTGCAGTTTTATGAGTAAAATAACCTTTGACCTTCACATTTCCAGATGTTAAAATTTGTCTTTTAATAGTCAAAACAGAGCTCTAACCCACTCTGAGAACTGGCAGAAATTCATAGTACAGTAGATCAGGCTATTTACTTTACATATTAACAGAGTTTGGGTGTGTTCCAGTCAGTATATTCTGATAAGTCACTATTATACAGCTTTTCTAAGGATTCTTTGAATTAAAGACTGTGTGTTCACTTTTTCTCTCTTCCCCATTCATTGTGGGTAAATTATTTCAAATGCTTTAGCAGAGAATATAGTTTCATTACTTTTATTTCAGAAATATTGAGAAAAACTGTTAATATTATTACTTGTGCTTTCTTATATATTAGAAGAGAAGTTCTGATCACTCCACAAATGCAGATGTAAAAAAAATTTAGAATGGTTGCTAAATAATGTGATGTAGTACACATCATTTTATTTAGGAAAATGGGTTTGAGATAAAATTATTATCGCTTGACTTTTTAATGAAAAAAAAAAAGCCTAAGAAATAGTGTGAAGGTTATCATTAACAATCTTTAAATTGGTTGTAAAGACAGTCATATAGAAAGGAAATTTGTTTAATCCTTTTGATCTGTCTGTAATTGGGGATGTTTTTTCATTTTAACTGCTAGCAGAATCTTCCATTTTTAATAACCTTAGATTGAAATCACAAAATCTAGAAAAATCAAGAAATAAATCACTACTACATATTAACATGTAAAATATATTTAATACATAAGCCAAAGAAAATATTTTTATAATTTTTCCATACTTAAAATTATAACATATTTTTATCTCAGTATATAAGGATATATTTACCTAGTATTTGATTAGTTTTAAATAGCATATGCAATGTATTTGTTTGTTAAATAAAAGTGTTTAATCATTAAATTTACTTTTATAGAAAAACTTTCAGAATTTTATTAAAACTATCATCTACTTTTAGAGTGAAAAATTGGATAAGAAATATGGAAGCATTGCTTAGTATCTTTTAAAGTTATAATATAACTTTGCAACTACATGTGGTACATTGAATGTTATTCCTTCTGAAGCTCTCCTCTTCCTCTTTTTTCTTTCACGTTCTTTTTCTTTTTTCTTCCTTTGCTCTTCATCTCCTTACTAGTGATGAATTTGTACTTTGTGGCATGACATAAAACACTTTAAGTAAAATCTTTTATTAAAACTTATCACATGTACAAACACAATTCAGATGTATTATCTTTCTTTGCTATTGAGGAAATGAAAATTTAGGGAGTCATTTGAATAGATACCAATTATAAATAGACTCAACTTTTGAGCTTCATTGCCTCATTGGTGTTAACAACCTTCTATGGGTAAAGTATTCCAATAAAGGAAGAAAAAATAATGGATTATCGTGGTTCATAGTTAATATTAATAACTAATACATTTTTTAACTGACTCTATAGATTTAATTTTTTCTTCAGTATGTTGTTTTCTTCTTCCTCAAATTTCCTTTAATGGTGACCTATTGATGGTAAACATTCTTAGCTTGTAAAAAAATAAGAAGAAATAATAAACTAATAGGAAGAAATAATAAACTAATCACTCTCAGTTTGAGTAACTTAGTTGTTTGACACATAATTTTTTCATTACTTTGGGTAATATTTTTCCACAATTGATGGATATTGTTATAATTGAGAATCTGCTGTTTTTGTAATTTCTAAGTAATATATCTTTTCTTAGATTGCTTTTCATTCATTTGAGAGAGAGGGAAAGAGAGAGAGAGAAACAAAGAGAAAGAGAGGGAAAAGGGAGAGAAAAGGAGAGAGAAACATTGATTTGTTGTTTCACTTAGATTGTTTTTAAGATTATCTTTTAACTTTTGATATTTTCAGCTGGATAGGAGTGTAAGTATAGATTTCTTATAACCTCTTTGGGATATATATGTATATATATATACATATATATATGTATATATATATTTATTTAAATTTATTTTACTTTTTAGTATATTTTATTGATTATGTTGTTACAGTAGATCCAATTTTTTTCCCATTCTCCCCTCTGCCCAGTACTTCCTTTCCCTCCAGCAATCCCACCTCACTTAGTTTATGTCCATGGGCCATGCATATAAGTTCTTTGGCTTCATCCTTTACTATATTATTCTTAACTTCCCCCTGTCTATTTTGAACCAACCAGTTATGCTTCTTAATCCCTGCACCATTTCCCCATTTCTCCCCCTTCTCCCTCCCAGCTAATAGCCCTCCAAATGATCCCCATACCTATGATTCTGTTCCTATTCTGGTTTGCTTCATTGGATTTTGTTTGTATTTTTTAAATTCACTTGTTGATAGTTGTGACTTTGTTGTCATATTAATGTTCATGATTTTGTTCTTCTTTTTCTTAAGTAAGTCCCTTTGACATTTTATATAATAATGGCTTGGTAATGATGAACTCCTTTAGCTTTACCTTGTCTGAGAAGCACTTTATCTGCCCTTCCATTCTAAATGATAGCTTTGCTGGGTAGAGTAGTCTTGGTTGTAGGTACCTGCTTTTCATCACTTTGAACACTTCTTGCCAGCCCCTTTGTGCCTGTAAAGTTTCTTTTGAGAAATCCACTGAGTCTTATAGGCACCCCTTTGTAGGTAGCTCTCCGCTTTTCTCTTGCTCCTTTTAAGATTCTATCTTTCACCTTTGATCATTTTAATTATGGTGTGTCTTGGTGTGGTCCTCTTTGGGTCTAGCTTGTTTGGAACTCTCTGTGCTTCCTGGACTTAAATGTTTATTTCCTTCACCAAATTTGGGGAGTTTTTCTTCATTATTTTCACACATAAGCTTTCAATTTTTTGCTCTTCCTGTTCTCCTTCTGGCTCCCCTATGGTTCGGATATTGGCACATTTAAAGTTGTTCCAGAAGTTCTTAAGCCCCTCCTCATTTTTCTCAATTATTGTTTCCTCATTCTGTACTGGTGACTGTTTTTTCTTCCATATGTTGCAAATCACTGATTTGAACCATATTTTTCTTTCCTTAACTTTTGATTTTGTGTGTATTTTCCTTTGTTTCATTTAGCATAGCCTTCATTTCTTCATTTATGTGTTTGCCATACTTAAGCATATCTGTCAAGCCTGTGAGCATCTTTATCACCAGTGTTTTAAACTCTGCATCTGTTAGGTTAGCTATCTCCTTGTTGTTAGGTTGGCTATCTCCTCATCACTTAGTTCTCCCACTGGAACCTTGACATGTTCTCTCTTTTCGGTCATACTTCTCTGTCCCCTCAACTTGACAGGCTCCTGTGTTTGTTTGCCTCTGCGTCTTAGGTAAAGCTGTCGCACCTGTTATGTTGTAAGGGGCAGAGCCTTAGGTATTCATTGATATAGGGTGACCTGTTTCACCATGTTGTGGTGCTGTATGTGGGGAAGGGGTCTGAGAGGGAACAATGCTGCCTGCTCAGCACTCACCCCTTTTCCACGCACCTCTCTCACTCCTCATTATACCAGCACCTCTCCAGCCATTGCCCTGGCTGTCATTCCCAGAGTGGGTGGGTCTACGAACACTCCAGGACCGTGGGGGCCCTTCAAACAAGCAGACTCTGCCCAAAAATCAGCAGTTTCTTCCTCCACCCAAACCCTTACCGGTTTGCACAGTCAGAAGCAATGAAGCTACATGGTTGGTCAGGTGCTGGGAGCACTCCCCAGGTGCCCCTTCTGACTTTTCAAAATGTGTGACTGCACTCTCCACTGACCTGTCACTGCTGCCGCTGCTGCTGCCACCACCACACTGCATTCTCTACCACCCACTCTGCCCCTCCTACCTGTTTAGAGGAGTATTCTTTTTATCTTTGTTTGTTGGACTTCAATGCAACTCAGTTTTCTGGAACTTCTGGTTTTCTCCATTTTTGAGGTGGTTGTATTCCTTCCTAGTTGTGGAGGGAGATGCAGTGTGTCTGTCTAGGCCTCCGTCTTAGCCTAGATAGTCATTAATGCTTCTTTGTTTGGGATATGTTATACTTTCATAATTTGATTCATCTGATCTGAAACATTCTCATTCATTTAAAATTGTGCTTCTCCTTCTCTCCCTCTCTCATTCTTTAAGAATTCCCTTAAGAAGTACTTTGGTATTTCTCCATGTTCTTTAGAATATTTCTAGGTATAGCTATATTGTCATTATCCTCATTTGGAACTAATTATATTTTTAGAATCCAAAGATTTAAGATTACTCCAGAATATGTTCAATCATTTTTATATTACATATCACCTCTTTTCTCAAGGGGACTTCATTAGTATGTTACACCACATAATTTTGCCCCACAAGACTCTTGAACCTTACATATTTTTTACACTAGTCTGCATTCTCCTTAGTCATTTCTTGTAATTAACTAATTGTCCTCAATTTTATCTTAAACTGCTATTTTACCCATGCAATGCATTTTAAATTTTAATAATATTTTATTCCTAAAATTCTATATTTTAAACCTATAGTCACTGCTTCATAGTACCTTATTTTTAGGATTTTAACTTATATTATGTCTTAATCTTTTAAAATATTAATTTTACTATCATAATAAAGTCTTGATATTCTAAACCTACATTTAGTTGAGAGTCATTATATTCAAGCAAGTTAGGTTATTTCCTAATGGGCTTCTAATTGTCAGTTTCTAGCTCCTAATTTATAATCTTTTCAGTGGGTGTGTCAATAGCAGTTATCCAATGCCCATCTCATTGTAGATGTTGCATATGTGGGTGAGAAGAGTTCAGTCAGAGGGGGCAGAAAACCAGTTTCTTTGTTTCACAGGCCTTTGTATCAACAGTGACTGCATCTGAGTTACATTCATTTGACCTGGATCTGGTTTAGAATATGCGATCCTGGGCCTTGACCCTGAACCTAATGCTAAAATAAAAGAAAACTTTTGAGGGATCTTAAAAGGCATGTTTTGCAAGTGGGAGAAATACAGGATGTAATTTTTATCCAAAGTACAGACTGTGGTTATTTTAAAATATGTCCACAAATCCTTTAACGCTCTTCTCATTGAGGTGGTTTCTCTATTCTCTTCCTTTTGACTCTTGGATGATATAAATAACTCACATTTACTAAATATAATAGAATATAGAGGAAGTAATGGAGCAGGACTTCTGAAGCTGTGCCATAAAAGCCATGTTGATTCTGATTTGCTTACTGGAACACTTTGGAACCTTGTGGCCTCCATTCAGGGGAGAAGCCCAAATCGCATGGAGAGGCCACATGTTAGTGTTTCTGTAAACTCTCTCTGAGCTCCTACACAATATCCAAAGTCAACTCACAGACATGTGAGGACTCCTCTGGTTGATTTCAGCGTCCAGCCCTGGAATCATCCTTATTTGTCAATTCTTTCTTTTTTAAGTCCTCACCCAAAGTTGTTTATTGATTTTTAGAGAGAGAGGAAGGGTTATCTCCCTTACACACCCAGACTGGGGATTGAACCCACAACCTAGGCATATTCTCTGACTGGGGATCCAAGTCACAATGCTCTGGTGTATGAAATGATGTTCCAACCAAGTGAGCCACCTGACAAGAGCCTTATTTGTCAATTCTTTGCAAGCATATGCCCAAGATATTATACTGCAAATAAAACACTTGCACTATTCTCTTTCTGAATTCTAAACCTACAACACCCAAGAATATAAGGTTGTTTTAATCTTGTAGTTTTGTAAGAATTTGTTATACATCAGTAGT
This sequence comes from Furipterus horrens, assembly GCF_987537825.1. Classification (NCBI taxonomy): domain Eukaryota; kingdom Metazoa; phylum Chordata; class Mammalia; order Chiroptera; family Furipteridae; genus Furipterus; species Furipterus horrens. Next base: position 80,512,446 of record NW_028327174.1, on the reverse strand, counting down.
AATCCTAATAGGCTTTGTAAATTTATAAGCTAAAAATTTGAAATACTTTATCCTGAAACTCTTGTGAATTCTGGGTTTAGAGTTTGTCTTGCCATACAAAAGCAATTTGTTTAGGGTGTAATTTTATACTTATTTGTCAGCTAAAATCCAGTCTTCTAGTTATGAAAAAGCTCCTATCCATCCTCACATACCCATTAACTTAGGGAAGCAACACCAACTCTGTGAGAGGTTTGTGGAGCTTGTTTTGAACTCTTTCTTAAGTTTAGAAATGAGGAATTGTGCTTTCCTTTACATAATGTTAATTATGTATGTATAAGAATGTTTGATAAAATTTGTCTTACATATTCAAATGTTTCTAGTAGAAAGCATTTTTGATTATTCATTCATGTATATTGCTATCACACATTATAAACAAAAAGTACCATTTAGACAATATTGCTAAGCATATGAAAAAAGATCAGACATCCATATATTACATTTTAGTTTGATCTATAGCTTTTCAACTTCTTATTATACATATATGTTCAAATAATTAATTTTTATTTTACCAAAATGAAGTCATACCATATATAATATCTTGTGACTTATTTTACTTACATGTATTTCATGGAGTATGTAGGTCAATGACAGTGACCAAATTTACCCAGGCCAGATAAGAAAGGCAGAAGCTGTCTTTACCAGATGTCTGGTAATGAACCAGTTTTTATCTCAATGTTACAAAGAAATCCAATGGCATCTTGAGGACAACCTCCAACAACCTGAATACATTTACTGAAAGAGCTGTGTTAACTTTTCATAACTTCTGCTATGGATGTTATAAGTCACATCCTGGGACTGTTTAGAGATGATCTAAGAAGTTACCCTATGGGAATCCAAAATAAAGCAGGGGTGCTCTTCTTTCTGACAAAAAAAGCCAGTGGTTTAGTAGCATAGCATCCCTGGAGCTACTTGTGGCTGAGAAGGAGTTCTTTACAAATGAATATATCAGTGGATACTACAGAGTGTCATCTTATTTCTTTGGAAAACTGTTATCTGATTCACTAGCCAGGAGAATGTTAGCAAGTATTATATTTACTTGTATAACATACTTCTTGTTAGAATTGAAGCTAGTGGGGGAGGGCTTCATCATAATATTTACTCTTATGATGATGGCTTATTTGGCTAGTTCTAAGGCACCCATCATAGCAACGGATCAGAGTGTGGTACCCACACTTTTCATGAATATCTCCTTTATGTTTATGATGATATTTTTCAGGGCTGTTGGTCAGTCTCATGCAGTACTTCAGCATTCCTCAATGCAGTAATGTGGCTTTGCAACAATAAATTTTTGGAACAAGACTTTTCCCTAGGACTCAATATAACAGCAAATAATACCCGGAGGTTTCCAATACGTACTGGCAAAGAATTCTTGAAAAACTAGGGCATGATCCCTCACCTTAGGGCCTAAGGAAAACTTACATAGCCTTGGCATTCATGACTGTTATCTTCCACAACTGCCTACCTATAATTATTATTTCTTTAAAATTTTTCTTAAATTCTTCTATAATTTACATGACTTAGGTACACTTTGAAAAGGAAGCATCTTGATGCAAATATTTAAAATAGATGATAGCTAGTGGTGGGGGTCGATTAAGGGGCTGAAGGGCTGAGTAAAAAGAAGAAAGGACTCAGGGACATGGACAACAGTGTGGTGATTGCTGGGGAGAGGGGTATAAGGGGACTAAATGGTAATAGAAAAAATGCAATAAAGATAAACTTAAAACAACTTCATAGAGATTCATGTTATTAAATATAATATGTTATATATCTATTTTTATGCTTCTATAAGTTCTACTGTTGGATTGCATAATATTTTTATGTTCTCTAATGTTTGATGGTTATGTTTTAAATATTTCAAAATTGAAAGCAGATTTGTGGTGATTAAATATTTTCATACATGTGGTCTATATTTTGGCTTAACATACATGCTTGATTTATCTCCAAGAACAAATGGTTATGTATTTTATGTAAGCATGCATCTTTGTTACGCATCTCAAATTATACAAAACTATTTTAACCCTGTACCTATCTTGATAGTGAAAATGAAGTGCTGCTTTAGTCAACCTGAAACAGAATATAGCAACATTCCAGATCATCTGGAGCTGGACTGCCCAGTAGAGTAGCTACTAGCCACAGTTGCTAATGAGCACTTTTAACTATAGCTAATCTGAACTGAAATATACTTTAAAAGATAGATCGGCCCTGGCTGGTTTGGCTCAGTAAATTGAGTGCTGACCTGCTAAACCAAAGGATTGATTGCCTCTTCAATTCCCAGTCAGGACATATGCCTGGGTTGTGGGCCAGGTCCCCAGTTAGAGGCGTCTGAGAGGCAACCGCACATTGATGTTTCTCTCCTTCTCCTTCTTCATCCTTTCCACTTTCTCTAAAAATAAATAAATAAAATCTTTTAAAAAGTTTTTTAAAGATGAATAATAACTTGAAATATTGGGTTAGACAAAATATACAGTTAAAATTAATTTCACCTCTTTAGTTTTATTTTTTAATGTTTATTATTCAGCATTATATAATATTCTTTAATATTGCAAGGTCCTGATTATTAAAATAATTTAGAGACCACTGAAGGGCCAAATGATGAATGGAAAATTACTCTTGATAGTGAAAGTGCACAATTTTATTTCAAGAGGAGACAAATATAGGGATTATAAGCTAAACATGTTAAGTCTGGTCACATTTGTCTTTACACTTGATATTGGGAATGGTCCAGCAGGAAAGATGCAATGGTTTGACCCAAGTATTTCAGCAATTATGAGCTCCTTTTAAAAATAAATGCATATCTAGCCAAGAAAATAGTTCTTTTTTTATTCCTATCTCATAGATATGTCTGGTGGATAAAATTAATTATAAAATGGTACATTCATTATACTGTACATTATTGTAGACATTCAAATACCTTATTTAAAATACCTTACTAAAATTCAAAAAGTTGCTTTTTTCAGATTCAAAATATAAATTTGCCTTAAATATTTTTATATTATTATTATGAGATCAGAGCTGAAAATTACATATCTTTAATATAATAAGTAATTGTCTTAAATTTATCAAATAAACAATTTTGATAATATAATAATATTAATGTAATTTCTTTATGTCTTTCAGTATCATATAACTAATTTTACAATTAAATTATCCCATTTAGTTTTCTCTTTTCCACTGTATAATATTTTTTCACAGAACAAATGTATTATAATATTATCACCTACTTTAAGTCTATTCTATTGCTTTAGTAAGAAAAATATTTAATATCAGTCTCAAAGATCAACAATAAAAGTTATAAAAGTAGTAATGCTTGGTGGCACATTAGGCCCTTTGTCATATGCATTATGAGTGTATTAGTCCTTTTATGGTCTCAAATTTAGATTTACAAATTTCCTAGGAAGATTTCTAGTTTTCTAGTACAGTGCCATTCCAGCTGCAATACTTGCTTTCATAACATTCTCTAGAAAGCCCAGGTACAGTTTTTGAAAAGCACATTTTAAAAAATGTACATTGCAAACATTTATTTAATCTTTTTTTGAAGTGGTGCACCTTTTTAAAGGTATTTTTAATTATTTTTGTATTTATAAGATTAGTTAAGTCTCACTGTCTCAGCCTCATTAGAGGGGGGTCACATGAAAGTTCTGGACAATAAGATGTATATAAAAATCTACTAGGGGTGCTCATGAGAAAATATTTGCTTCTTTATAAAAGGGAGTGTTATAGATTAAACTACTCTTACCTCCTCTTTCTGTCATTTATGGTTATTTTTACTGGAATCATGGCAGTCATCTTAGGATCTTAGGGAGAAGCCATGACACTTGCACATACAAAAGACTACAAGATTATTGAGCTATTATAGCTATTACCATCACCGCTTCTTGTAATTGGTAAAAATAAGAAAAAGAGTGATTTGTTTAAGTCATTGTTAAACAAAGTTTACATGATAATGATCACTAGTATATAATATAACTAAGATAACAATAATGTAATAAAATATTTGAAAGCCAGGCTGTAGAAATTACTCAAATACAGGGACTGTTGTTATGTTGTATTGCCTCCTCTCCTAATCCTCTGGTCTTCACTTCCCTCAAAGGAAATACAAAGCAAGTAACTGCATGACTTCTACAGTCACAAGTGTTGTTTATTTTTATACATTGAACAATATATTCAATTTTCATCCACCTTATATAAAAATATGTATGGCAGAGCGCTAAATCTATTGGATGCTTATAGGAACACTGTGTTAATATAATTTGAGCATAGATTCCAACCCACTTAACTCATATTCTTCAGACGGTGTGGTTTATATTCTTAGGAATAGTGAGAGAAATGTAATCCAATGATCCAATGATTTTATCACTCACTTTTTGTCTCTATTAGAAAAGAAATGCAATAAGATATGGAACATGAGTAATGTTCTAGGAACTATTCACATTCATAATTTCAGTAATAGTTATACTTTAATTTTTGTCAAGGTCTTTCTTATTTGTTTAGTTCTAAGGTATGAAAGCTAAGGTGTTTGAGATATATTCTGTAATATTTAAAATATAACTTGTGGACACTGGCATTTTTTTCCCATGTGCAGCTGCCAGATGAGAGGATTCCCAAAAACATGGATTTCCCAGACCTCTTGTCTGCCTGTGTATTGTGCAGTGCTTTCCTCTGGATATTCTAGCAGATTCAGGAAATGATTTTGCCACCATTAGCTTCCCCATGTAGGGTCAGAGGCCGTTCATAAACCTTTGCATGGTCATTTTAATTTTGTGGTTTTTATTGAGAAAAAGTCATAAAGCAGTCTAAACCATAAAAAGAATCAAAGATTAACATACCTGTGCTTCACAAAGGTACATTTTTCATTATTTGATCATTTCAGGGTCTGAACAAATTTATTGAATATGTCATAACCCCTTTTAAATTCTGGAATCATTAAGAAAGTCAAGAACAATAAAAATGCCCACTAAAATCACTTAGGAAAATGTCTGAGCAAACAAAGTGGATAAATATTAAGTAATATTAATGTTAAATATTAAAATATTATTTTATTTTATACTAAAGTGGTTGTTTGATATTTATGTAAAATATCCCAATAAAATATGATTTAATTACTACCAAGAAAGAAGTTTATGTTTTCATTAAGTAAATCTCTTTTGTAGTAAGGAGAAGTTGTAAAATAGAATAGTCATAGATAAAATATTCAAAATACAAGTTATTTCTTGCAATGTAAATAATCATAAATATATTAACAGTTATATTTTCTTTTACTTCCAAGCAAGATATCTAATTAGGAAATTACACTGTAACAATTATGTATTTTTTTTAATAATTAATCTTTTTCTAAGTATATTTTATGTTGTTACAGTAGTTCCAACCTTTTTGCTCTGTGCTCCCCTCTGCCCAGCACCCCATTTCCCTTCAGCAATCCCACCACATTTAGTTCATGTCCATGTGTCATGCATATAAGTTCTTTGGCTTCACCATTTCCTATATCATTCTTAATATCCCTCTGTCTGTTTTGTACCAACCAGTTATGCTTCTTAGTCCCTAACCATTTCTCCACTTCTCCTCCTCTCCCCTCCAAGCTGATAACCCTTCAAATGATCCCCATACCTATGATTCTATTCCTATTCTGGTTTGCTTGGTTGGATTTTGTTTTTATTTTTTAGATTCAGTTGTTGATAGTTTTGAGTTTGTTGTCATTTTAATGTTCATACTTTTGATCTTCTTTTCCTTAAGAAGTCCCTTTGACATTTTATATAATAATGGCTTGGTGACAATAAACTCCTTTAGCTTCTCCTTGTCTGGGAAGCACTTCATCTGCCCTTAAATCCTGATTGCAGGTTGCCTTTCATCACATTAAATACTGCTTGCCAGTCCCTTCCTGCCTACAAAGTGTCCTCTGAGAAATCAGCTGATAGTCCCATAGGCACTCCCCTGCAGGAAACTCTCTACTTCTCTCTTGCTGCCCCCAAGACTCTCTCTTTATCTTTCACCTTTGGCATCTCAATCATGATGTGTCCTGGTGTGGTCCCCTCTGGGCCCAGCTCTCCCGGGACCCTCTGTGCTTCCCTGACCCGTATATTCATCTCCTTCGCAAAATTTGGGAAGTTTTCCTCATTTTCTTCAATTCTTGCTTCCTCATTCTGCATCGGTTGACTGTTTTTTTCTTCCTTATGTTCCAAATCATTGATTTGAACCCCGATTTCCTTCCCTTCACCATTGGTTTTGTGTGGATTTTCCTTTGTTTCACTTAGCATAGCCTTCACCTCTTCTCTTATGTGTTTGCCATACTCAAGCATATCCGTCAAGACTGTGAGCATCTTTATCACCAGTGTTTTGAATTCTGCATCTGTTAGGTTGGCTATCTCCTCATCACTTAGTTCTCCCACGGGAACCTTGATTTGTTCCCCATTTTGGGCCATACTTCTCTGCCTCCTTATTCTGACAGGCTCCTGTGTTTGTTTGCCTCTGCGTCCCAGGTAGAGCTGTTGCCCCTGTTACATTGTAAGGGGCGGAGCCTTAGGGATTCATCAGGATAGGGCGACCTGTTTAACCACGTTGTGGTGCTGTATGAGGGGGAGCGGTCTGAGAGGGAACAATGCCACCTGCCCAGCACTCGCCCCTGTTACAGGCACCTCTCCCACTTCTGCACCAAACTGGTGCCCCTCTAGCTGCTGCCCTGGCTGTGGTTCCCAGAGTGGGTGCAACTGTGGACATTCTAGGACCTTGGGTGCCCTTTAAACAAGCGGACTCTGTAGAGAGACCCAGCAATTTATGACTCCACCCCAACCCCCACTGGTCTGCACAGTCAGAAGCAATGAGGCTTGATTTTCCCCAGTGCTGGGAATGTGAGCTTCGAGGTCTGGTGAGGAGCTGGGATCGCTCCCCAGGTGTCCCTATTGACTTTTTAAAACATGTGACTGAGCTTTCTGCCTGCCTGCTGCCTCCACCACCGCCGCTGTTGCTGCCACCCTACCACATGCTCTGCCCCTCCTACCTGTCTGGGTATTTCTTCTTTATATCTTTGTTTGCTGGACTTCCATACAGTTTGATATTCTGGAACTTCTGGTTTTCTCTAGTTTTGAGGTGGTTGTATTTCTTCTTAGCAGTGTAGGGAGATGCAGTGTGTCTGTCCACACCTCCATCTTGGTTGGAAGTCCATGTACTTTTTTTTTTTTAAGTATATTTTATTGAATATGTTGTTACAGTAGTCCCAATTTTTTTCTTCCCTTTGCTCCCCTCTGCCCAGTAACCCCCTTCCCTCCAGCAATCCCACCCCCTTTAGTTCATGTCCATGGGTCATGCATATAACTTCTTTGACTTCACCCTTTCCTATATTATTCTTAATTTCCCCCTGTCTATTTTGTACCAAACAATTATACTTCTTAATCTGTGCACCATTTCCCCATTTCTCCTCCTTCCCCCTCACAACTGATAACCCTCCAAATGAACCCCATACCTATGATTCTGTTCCTATTCTGGTTTGCTTACTTGGATTTTGTTTTTGTTTTTTAGATTCATTTGTTGATACTTCTAAGTTTGTTGTCATTTTAATGTTCATAGTTTTGATCTCTTTCTTAAGTAAATCTCTTTGACATTTCGTATACGTAATAATAGCTTGGTGATGATAAACCCCTTTAGCTTTACCTTGTCTGGGAAGCACTTTATCTGCCCTTCCATTCTAAATGATAGCTTTCCTGCATAGAGTAATCTTGGTTGTAAGTCCTTGCTTTTCATCACCTTACATACTTCTCGCCAGTCCTCTCTTGCCTGCAAGGTTTCTTTTTTGAAATCAGCTGACAGTCTTATAGGCATCCTTTTGTAGGAAACTTCCTGCTTTTCTCTTGCTCCTTTTAAGATTCTCTCTTTATCTTTGATCTTTGACATTTTAATTATGGTGTGTCTTGGTGTGGTTCTTTTGCGTCTAGATTGTTTGAGACTCTCTGTGCTACCTGGGCTTGTATGTCTATTTTCTTCACCAAATTTGGAGAGTTTTCTTCATTATTTTCTCACATAAGTTTTTAACTTCTTGCTCTTCCTCTTCTCCTTCTGGCACCCCTATGGTTTGGATATTGGCACGTGTAAAGTTGTCCTAGAGGTTCCTAAGCCTCTCCTCATTTCTTTCAATTCCTGTTTCCTAATTCTGTAGTGGTCGACTGTTTTTTCTTCCTTAAGTTTCAAATCAATGATTTGAATCCTGGTTTCCTTCCCTTCACCATTGGTTTTGTGTGGATTTTCCTTTTTTTTATTTAACATAACCTTCCCCTCTTCCCTTATGCATTTGCTGCCCTTAAGCATAACTGTCAAGCCTGTGAGCATCTTTACACCAGTGTTTTGAACTCTGTGTCTGTTAGGCTGGCTATCTCCTCGTTTGTTAGGTTGCTTATCTCCTTGTTGCTTAGTTCTCCCACTGGAACCTTGATATGTTCCCTCTTTGGGGCCATACTTCTCTGTCTCCTCATCTTGACAGGCTCCTGTGTTTGTTTGCCTCTGTGTCTTAGGTAGAGCAGTTGCTCTGTTATGTTGTAAGGGGTGGAGCCTTAGTATTCATCACTACAGGGCAACCCATTTACCAGGTTGTGGAGCTGTTTGTAAGGAAGGGGTCTGAGAGGGAACAATGCTGCTTACTCAGCACACTCTCCTTTTCCAGGCACTTCTCCTATTTTGTATGGGACTGGCGCCTCTCTAGCTATTGCCCTGGCTGTTGTTCCCACAGTGGGTGTGTATGTGGACATTCTAGGACTGTGTGGGCCCTTTAAACAGCCAGACTCTGCTGGGAGACTGGCAGTTTCTTCCTCCACCCCAGCCCCCACTGTTTGCACAGTCAGAAGCAATGAGGATCTATTTTCCTCAGAGCTGGGGCCATGAGCTTGGTATGGGGCTGAGAATCCTCCCCAGGTGTCTCTCCTGACTTTTTAAAATATGTGACTGCCTTCTCTGCTGGCCTGCTGCTGCTGCCACCACACCCTGTCCTCTCTGCCCTGGTTCCGCTCATCCTACATGTCTGGATGAGTATTTCTTCTTTATATCTTTGTTTGCTGGACTTCCATGCAGCTCGATTTTCTGGAACTTCTCGTTGTCTCTAGTTTTGAGGTGGTTGTATTCCTTTTCTGTGTCTGTCTAGGTCTCCATCTTGGCCAGATGTCTCCCATGTATTCTTTTTTATTTTTATGCTTTCTTAAAATAAATAAATGATTAATTAATTATTTCAACAATAAAAAATAACAATCCCTCCCTGTCAGACTTAAGACCCTTTATAATCTTATAAAAGACAATGGGCAAAGGTCTCGAGCTTCTCTAGCTGCTTCAAGCTGGACATGGTCGTCGTCCTACCTACACTTGGGTCCAGAAATCCCTAATAAGAGTGGGGGTGTAAAAGGGAGGTTGGCCTTCCCACATGGAGAAGGATAGTGCAGACTCCAGGTCAGTTGGCTGTCCCTGGACAGCGGCATGCTTGGTTTAACAGACTGGCATCCTTGTTGTATTCTCTGTTTCAATTTTGCTCATTTGTTTGTGTTGTTCATTAGTTTCCTGTAATAGATGACAGCATAAGGTATTTTTCTTTCACTGCCTGGCTTATTTCACTAAGCATAATTTTCTCTTGTTCCATCCATATTGTTGCAAATGTTAGAAGTTCCTTCTTTCTTTCTGCTGCATAGTACTCCATTGTGTAAATGTACCCCTGTTTTTTGATTCACTCATCTACAGATGGGCACTTAGGTTGTTTCCAGCACTTGGCTATTGTAAGTAGTGCTGCTATGAACATAGGGGTGCACAGGATTTTTTGAATTGGTGTTTCAGAATTTTTCAGATATAATCCAAGAAATGGAATTGCTGGTTCAAAAGGCAGTTCCATTTTTAGTTTTTTGAGGAAATTCCAAACTGTTTTCCATAGTGGCTGCACCAGTCTTCATTCCCACCAGCAATGCACCAGGGTTTCCATTTCTCCGCATGCTCACCAGCACTTGTTTTTTGTTGATTTGTTGATGATGGCCATTCTGACTGGTGTGAGGTGGTATCTCATTGTGGTTTTTAGTCGCATCTCTGATGGCTAGTGATGTTGAGCATTCTTTGATATGTCTATGGACCCTCTGTATGTCCTCTTTGGAGAAGTGTTTGTTCAGGTCCTTTGCCCATTTTTTAATTGGGTTGTCTGTGTTCTTGGTGTTGAGTCATATGAGTTCTTTATATATTTTGGAGATCAATCACTTGTCTGAGTTATCATTGATAAATGAGTCGAGTCGGCAGCCGTCCGCCTCGAGAGACGATGGTGTAGCTTCTTAAGAGTCTATCTGCACCACCGAGAATGGCTGTGCAGTCCGACTCGGGAGTGACATGGTATCTGTCTCCTCCCATGTTGAATCGACATCTTGCGATGACGCTGGAGTGTCCTCTCCAGTGAAGCTGAAGCTACAGAGCCTGGGCAGGGTGATATGGAGGGTCTGCTGTTGCCCATGCAGCAGACCCCCCCCCTCTCTTCGCAGCTGAAGGATCCAAGGGAAAGACGGAGTCAATACAGCTTGGCTTCAGGTGCGCCGCAGGAGTTGCCGGTATTGACTACAACGTCAAACCGCCTTAGGGACTCTGGCTCCGGATTTTCTGTCGGGGTTTACTCCCTTAGCCTTTCCCCTGAAGAGGTATGCCGCATGGCAGCAGAGGTTTTTGGGAATCAGAGTTTTCCTTCTCTGATGTGCCCTGACTGGAAGATCGAACCAGCGACACTTAGCTCGCAGGCCGACGCTCAATCCACTGAGCCAAACCAGCCAGGGTTTCATTGATAAATATTTTTTCCCATATGGTTGGTTTCCTTTTCATCTTGCTGATGTTTTCTTTAGCTGAGCAGAAACTTTTTAATTTGATGTAGTCCCATTTGTTTATTCTTTCCTTTATTTCCCTTGCCTTAGGAGATATATCAGTGAAAATGTTGCTCTGTGGGATATCTGAAATTTTCCTGCCTATTTTTTCCTCTAGGACTTTTATGGTGTCACAACTTACATTTAAGTTTTTTGATCCATTTTGAGTTTATTCTGATGTATGATGTAAGTTGGTGGTCTAGTTTCATTTTTTTGCATGTCCCTGTCCAGTTCTCCCAACACCATTTGTTGAAGAGGCTCTTTTCACTCCATTTGATGTTCCTTCCCCCTTTGTCAAATATTAGTTGATCATATAGACCTGGGTTTATTTCTGGGCTCTCTATTCTGTTCCATTGATCTATATGTCTGTTCTTATGCCAGTATCAGACTGTTTTGATTACCGTGGCTTTGTAGTATAATTTGATATCGAGTATTGTGATTCCTCCTACTGTGTTCTTCTTCCTCCAAATTGCTGTAGCTATTCGGGCTCTTTTTTGGTTCCATATAAATTTTTGAAGTATTTGTTCTAGGTCTGTGAAATATGTCATTGGTATTTTAATAAGGATTGCATTGATTCTATAAATTGCTTTGGGTAGTATGGACATTTTAATGATGTTGATTCTTCCCATCCATGAACATGGTATATGCTTCCATTTATTTGTATCTTCCTTAATTTCTTTCTTCGGTGTTATGTAGTTTTCTGAGTACAGGTCTTTTACCTCCTTGGTTAAGTTTATTCCTAGGTAGTTATTTTTCTTGTTGCTATGGTAAATGAGATTCTTCTTTCAGTTTCTACCTCTGAGATTTATTGTTGGTGTACAGAAATACCTTTGATTTCTGAATATTGATTTTGTACCCTGCTATTTTGTTGAATTCACTTATTAGAGTAGTTTTTTTGTGGAGTCTATAGGGTTTTCTATGTACACTATCATGTCATCTGCAAATAATGACAGTTTTACTTCCTCTTTTCTAATTTGGATGCTTTTTATTTCTCTTCTTGTTTGATTGCTGTGGCTAGAACTTCCAAGACTATGTTGAATAGGAGTGGAGAGAGTGGACATCCTTGCCTTGTTCCTGACCTCAGGGGGGATGCTCTCAGTTTTTGCCCATTGAATATGATGTTGCCATCAGGTTTCTCGTATATGGCCTTTATTATGTTGAGGTATGCTCTGTCTATTCCCATTTTGCTGAGAGTTTTCATCATAAATGGGTGTTGTACTTTATCAAATGCTTTTTCTGCATCTATTGATATAATCATGTGGTTTTTTTTCTTTCCTTTTGTTTATGTGGTGTATTTCATTTATTGATTAGAGAATATTAAATCATCCTTTCATTCCTGGGATGAATCCCACTTGATCGTGGTGTATGATCTTTGTAATGTGTTGCTGGATCTGGTTTGCTAATATTTGGTTGAAAATTTTAGCATCTATTTTCATCAGTGATATTGGCCTGTGGTTTTCTTTCTTTCTTGTGTCTTGAGCTGGTTTTGGATTTAGGGTAATACTGGCTTCATAGAATGGCTTTGGAGTCTTCCCTCTTCTTTGATCTTTTGGAATAGTCTGAGGAGGATAGGAGTTAGTTCTTTCCTAAATGTTTTGTAGAATTCACTTGTGAAGCCATCTGGTCCAGGGCTTTTGTGTGCCGGGAGTTTTTTGATTACTGCTTCAATTTTACTAGTTGTTATTGGTCTATTCAGGCTTTCTGCTTCTTTTTGATTCAGTTTTGTAAGACTATATGTTTCCAGGAATTTGTCCATTTCCTCTAGGTTGTCCAATTTCTTGCCATACAGTTGTTCGTAATAATTTCTTATAATCCTTTGTATTTCTGTTGTATCAGTTGTGATTTCTCCTCTTTCATTTCTGATTTTATTTATTTGGGTCCTCTCTCTTTTTTTCTTGATGAGCCTGGTTAAAGGCTTGTCAATTTTGTTTATCTTTTCAAAGAACCAGCTCCTACTTTTGTTGATCTTTTGAATTGTTAGTTTAGACTCTATGTCATTTAATTGTGCTCTGATCTTGATGATTTCCTTCCTTCTACTTGATCTGGGCTTTGCTTGTTCTTCCTCTAGTTCTTGTAGCTTTAGGGTTAAATTTTTTATTGGAGATTCTTTTAGCATTTGTATGTAGGCCTGTATTGCTATGAACTTCCTCTTAGGACTGCTTTCACTGTATCCCATAGGTTTTGGGTTGTTGTGTGTTCATTATCATTAGTTTCCAGAAACGTTTTGATTTCTTCCTTGATGTCATTGTTAACCCTTCATTATTTAACAGCATGTTATTCATTCTCCTAGAGTTTGAATGTTTTTAATTTTTTTCCTTGGGGTTGATTTTGAATTGTAAGCCATTGTGATCTGAGAAGATGGTTGATATAATTTCAATTTTTTTGAATTTGTTGAGGCTTGTTTTGTGTCCTACCATGTGGTCTATCTTTGAAAATGTTCCATGTGCACTTAAGAAGAATGTATGTTTTGCTTCTTTTGGGTGAAAAGTTCTATATATATCGACTAATTCCATTTGATCTCGAGTGTTGTTCAGTGCCTCAATATCTTTGGTGTTTCTTTGCTTTGAAGATCTGTCCATTGTTGACAATGGGGCATTAAAGTCCTCTACTATAGTGTGTGTCTGTCTATCTTTTTTGGAGTCTTTCAAAATTTTCCTTACATATTTGGGTCCTCCTAAGTTGGGTGCATATATGTTTACAAGGGTTATATCTTCTTCATGGACTTTTCCCTTCAGTATTATGAAATATTCTTCTTTGTCTCTTTTTATGGCCTTTGTTGTGAAATCTGTTTTGTCTGATATAAGTATGGCTACCCCAGCTTTTTTTCATGTCCATTTGCTTGAAATACTTTTTTCCATCCCTTCACTTTCAGTCTGTGTAGATCTTTTGTTCTGAGGTGGTTCTCTTGTAGACAGCATATTTGTGGGTCATGCTTTCTAATCCATTCAGCTACCCTATGTCTTTTGATTGGACATTTAATCCATTTACATTTAAGGTTATTACTAATAAGTACTTATTCATTGTAATTTTACCCTTTGTACTCATGTTCCTCTCAGTCTCTCTCTGTTTCTTCATCTTCTTAAAGCAGATCCTTTAGCATCTCTTGCAATGCTGGTTTGGTGCAGATGTATTCTTTTAGCCTTCTTTTGTCTTGGAAAATCCTTATTTAACCTTCCATTTTAAATGAGAGCCTCACTGGGTAGAGTATTCATGGTAGTAGGCCTTTGTTTTTCATTGCTTGGAATATTTTTCGTCATTCCCTTTTGGCTTGTAGTGTTTCTGCTGAGAAATCTGATGATAGCCTAATCGGAGCTCCCTTGTATGTTATTAGTTTTTTCTCTCCTGGTGCTTTTTGGATTCTGTCTTTGTCTTTGAATGTTCCCATTTTAATTATGATGTGTCTTGAAGTGGGCCTTTTGGGGTTCATCTTCATTGGAACTCTTTGTCCTTCCTGGACTTGTGTGACTCTTTCTCTTCTCATGTTAGGGAAGTTTTCTGTCATTAGTTTTTCAAAGAGGGTTTTTATCCCTTTCTCTTCTTCTCCTTCTGAAATTCCTATGATGTGGATATTATTACATTTCATGTTGTCCTGCAGCTGTCTTAGAGCCTCTTCATTCTTGTTCAGTCTTTTTTCATTTTGTTGCACTGCCAAGGAGTTTTTGTCTACATTGTGCTCCAGCTCACTGATCTGATCTTCTCCTTCCTCTAGCCTGCTTTTAATTCCTTCTACTGTGTTCTTTAATTCAGAGATTGTATTCTTCATTTCCTCCTGGCTCTTATTGATAGCTTCTATGTCCTTTTTCATGCTGGTGTAATTCTAAGTAAGTTCCTTGTAGTTTTTCTGGAGTTCCCTATCATTTCCCTGGAGTTCTTTGTAGTTTCTGCTGAGCTCATTGACTTCTCCATAATCCATGTTTTGAATTTCATATCTGATAGTTTGCTCCCCTCTATTTCATTTAGCACTCTTTCTGGGTATTCTACCTTTCCTTTCGATGGAGGGTTGTTTCTCTGTCTCCCCATTTTTGTGACTCCTATTGTTTGTTGGTGCTTCTTAATATTATCTGCACTTCCTAGATCTGCCCCTGGTGGCGTCAGATCCTGTACCAGTCTGTGCCTAGGCAGCCTCTTGGAGACTTCCAGGGATCTACTGTCTTTGTCTGTCTTCTTTAGTTGTTAATCTATTCAATCTGTGATTAGGTGTCAAACTGAAGGACCTTGGGAGTGGCAGCTTAATTCCTGTAGGTAGGGCTTTTGCTTCCCCTCAGGATGACACCACTTAGAGGGGAAAGGTCTGCCTGCAGTACTGGGAATGAGTCAGCACTGGGACCCGGTCGGCTGCTCCCCCAGTTCTCCCCTCAAAACCACCGCGCCAAACTCTCCCCATGTGTCTCCAGTCCTCTCTGCCTTCCCTCTGCTTGAGCCCAGGGTAAGTGGGGACCAAAATATTTTCATATGTAATCCACTTAAGAGCTCTTTTTCTCCGGCTGTTTGTCTCCAGCTAGCAAGAAACCCTGTGGCTTTTCACTTTTCATAGCTGGGTACTATTTTACTTTCCACTCTCTGCTGAGCTGTTTCTCAGTCCCTTCAGTTGCAACCCATGGGAGCCCAGTCAGCCCTTCCATGTCTCTGTACTCCCTACTGGTCATGTTGTGATGTAGTGGCATTTTCTGTCTCTCCACAGTTATAGGACTTCTCTCCAGCTAGTGTTCGGTTGATTATTCCAGATTACTTCTCCACAATTAAGTTGTAAATCCAGACTCCCATGTATTCTTAATTGACACTAAAATATATCCACATAGTTAGATAGACTCACTTAGTGAATCTACTATTATCCTCTAAAAAAATTATCTCTTAAAAATTTCATTGTGAAATATTTCATGTATAAAACAGAATAACTGTATCATTTGATATAAAAATACTGTGAATACATGTGAATTCCCCAAACAGCTAAATAACAATAGAAGATTACAAAATATTTGATTGTCTTTTTCTTCATCACTTTCCTTTCCCTGTCTATAATTTATCATTATTTTATTTTTAACTTAATATTCAAGTAAATTATACATTATGAATTTTGTCTGATTTGATTTCTATCTATTTAAACAACACACTTTACATATTTTAGTAGTGCGTGTTTATCTTCCATATTATGTTCACTGCTATTTCTGTACTTATCTCCTCTTCTCATTCTAAATCATTTTCTTCATTCCTTTTCTGGGTTGGTTTTTTTCCCCTGACAACTCTTGTGAGAGTTTGCTAAATTATGTCCAACTTTGCAAAGAGAAACTTTCATTGTGTAGATTATCTTTATTTACTTGTTTTTTTAAAATCATTAATTCCTAGTCTCTTCTCTATAATTTTATTTTTACATATTTTATTTTATTTTGTTTGTAATATTAAAATCAGTTGTTTTAAATATATACATAAAGTGCTATAAGAATTCCTATGAAAACTTTTTGCTTTAACCAATAAAATTTGAAATTATGTATTGATAATCATGTATAGTCTCATTGTGTATATACTATAGTTGTAATTTTTTTATCACTCGAAATATGCTATTCTCCTTTCCTCTGCCATTTAAGTTGTTGCTAAGAAGTTGATTATGAGTCTTAACCAATAGTTTTAGGTAAGCAATGCTGATTTATTTCTTGTATGTGATTAATATTTCTTTTCATTTTGATGCGATTAAGTTTCTAGACAACTAGTTTTGTGTAGCAGGTGTTAAACTTTATGAATCTGAGGAACAATGAGGATATCATGATATCTTACTTGAGGTCATATCTATACAGATAGTTGTGTATTACTTTGTCCAGCCATCTAGGCAGCTGGATAACTGGCCTCCTGAATTCTTACTGACATCATAATGCCTGCAGGAGAAGACTTGAATAGCTAGGGGTTAAAACAGCTGGGGCTCCTCCATTAGCTCTTTATATTTGTATATATTTTTCTCAGCTAAAAGTCAAGGTATTCATAGTTCTTATGTTGCAGCATGGAGCTCCATAGGCATTTATCTTAAGTGAGAGACACTTAAGTATTACCTTTTATGATTTCCCCTCAAAAGTCACAGTCACTTCTGTCATGCCCTATGACATGAAGTTTAGGACATATACCCAAATTTAAGAGATGGGAGCTTTGTTAGAAGAGGATATGATACAAGATATACAGGAATTGGACAAACTAGGTTTATAGTTGTGAGTACAGGAAACAGAGTTTATTCTTGTGTTATTATTAATTATTATACTACTTTTGCCCACCTTCGTATAATGGTGAGGCCATGTGTGGAAATTACAGTTCTGCAATAGGATACAAACCATCTGATAACTCTTCAGAAAACATTCTTGGCTATAGCTTATTTGGAAATTTAAGTAACACAGATATGAGCTCTGAACCCTCATGAGGGATACTTAGGAATTCAAATTTTCAAAGAAGTATCATTCTTAATTCAAAGCCAAGACATGTAACTTTCCTTGTGGATTGAACTTTGTGACGGTGGTGCAAGTGGCAACATTTATCACTTCACTGAGCAAGCAGTCCTTTAGGTAAGGTCACTTATTTCACCTCTCCACCCTGCACTAACCAAATTGTACACCCAAGGCTTTCTTTTTTGTCCTACACCTGGTAGATGTTACCCTTCAAGAGGAGTAGAGTAGGAACAAAAAAAAAAAAGGAGCTTCTGGGATTTTATAAATGTTATATTTCTGGTTATGGGTACTGATTAAATAGTTGAGTTCACTTTACAAAGATTGATGAATACATTTGTAATTTATACACTTATGCCATGTGCTATACTTCAATAGAATATAAAACAAACAGAAAAAATGAACAAAGATCTGTGAAAAAGCAAGAAAGCTACAAATAATCTCTTATAGCTGTCTCCTATTTCACTATTTTAATCCTTTGTGGTTTTAATATTTTCATGTTATAATCTTCTCTGTGCTAACAATATAAGAATGGATGTATAGAATTTCTCATACTATAATTTAAAAATATACCATTATTTTTAATTTAACCAAGTGTGTCACAAATTAAATTAGTGTACCATCTCTGTAAGAAGAAATAAAAGACTCATAGGAAGTTTTTAGATTATCAAGTGTGGTGATTGATGCAGGGAGGTGGGTATAAGGAGGATAAATGATAATGGAAATAATGCAATCAAATTTTTTTTTAAAGAGTAAGCCAAACAACCAAATAATATTGTGATTTAAACTGCAAAACTTTTGTATCGATGATAGAGCAAGGTTGTCATCACATTAAAATCAAAGAGATCACTTATTAAAAAAAAAAAAACCAAAGGAGTAATTTGGTCTCTCAAAAATATAATATAATGGCTGAACTAAGTGGCTGGGTTGGTGAAATATGGGGTGGTCTGTGGGCTTCACTTTACAAAACCGGTTTCTCTTTTTTATCCTAATGGGTTGGACAGAAAGGGCCCAGAGGTCTGAGAGGTGGGAAACCTAAAATATTTCCCTCAGCCCAAACTAAGTATAATGGGCAAAAGGGTTTTGGATGGGTGAGATGTGCCTGGCACACCTTCCTCCAAAGAAGCCCTTTTTTTCCCCTAATGTGGGACATTGAAAAATTAATACCTGCCTTTTGTCATCTAGTGGTTATGGATTGAATGATGCCTTTTAACCCTGTTGCCAAATCTGTTGCCCCCAGAATACAACAAGGATGCCAGCCTGTTAAACCAAGCACGCCATTGTCCGGGGACAGCCAACTGACCTGTAGTCTACATGATCCTTCCCCATGTGGGAAGGCCACCCTCCCCTCTGCACCCCCACTCTTATTAGGGATTTCTGGACCCAAGGGTAGGTAGGACGATGACCATGTCCAGCTCGAAGCAGCTAGAGGAGCTCAAGACCTTTGTCCATTGTCCTTTATAAGATTATAAAGGGTCTTAGGTCTGAGAGGAAGGGATTGTTATTTTTTGTTGTTAAAATAATTAATTAATCATTTATTAAAAAAAGAAGACTATATTAAAGGGTGAAGTGGAAGAGCTTGTATGTATGACCCATGGGCATGAACTTGGGGGAGATTGCTGGGGGAGGGGGTTGCTGGGTGGAGAGGAGCAAAGGGGAAAAAATTGGAACTATTGTAACAATATAATCAATAAAATATACTTAAAAAATATATATAATATAAAAATTACTGCATTCTTATTGATATAATTTACAAAATAATTTCAAGCAAATTATTTCATTTTAAACTTTCATATAAAAATACATGATGTAGATTTTTTTTATCCTCATATGAATATATGTTTATTTATTTTAGAGAGAGGGTGATGGAGGATGAGAGAGAGGGAGAGAAACATTGATGAGGGAAACATCACTCAATTGCCTTCTTTGTGTGCCCCAACTGGGACCAAACCTACAACCTAGGCATATGCCCTGAAGAGGAATCAAACTTATCATCTTCCCGTTTACAGGATGACACATTGTCCAGGGATAAATTTTTTTCTAAATATACATTTTTTAACTTTAAATATATATGTATTCCTTTTCAATTACAGTTGACATCCAATATTATATTAGTTTCAGTTATACAACCCAGCGATTAGACACTGTATAACTTACTAAGTGATCAAGTACCTATCTGATATCTAATATTCTAGGTGCTGTACTTTATATTGCCAGGACTATTCTGTAACTACCAATTTGTACTTCTTAATCCCTTCCCTTTTTCCACCGATTCCCTCAAATCCCCTCTTCTCTGGCAATGATCAGTTCATTCTCTGTATCTATGAATCTGTTTTTGTTCTGCTTGTTCATTTACTTTGTCTTTTAAATTCCATGAATAAGTGAAATCATATGGCATTTGTTTTCTTCTAGGTCCATCTTTGTTGCAGATGACAAGATTGTATTCTTTTTCTACGGTTGAGTCATATTCCATATATATTCCATATATATATAGTATATATATTTGAGGGGGAACCTCCCAAATAGTACTTATAAAAATTTGTGTGTTTATTCTTAAAGTTTAAACTTCAATTGCCTTCAAAGGCTTCTCCATTGTTGAAATACACTTA
Organism: Furipterus horrens; assembly: GCF_987537825.1. NCBI lineage: Eukaryota > Metazoa > Chordata > Mammalia > Chiroptera > Furipteridae > Furipterus > Furipterus horrens. The sequence continues at coordinate 80,492,532 of NW_028327174.1, read as the reverse complement.
TCAAGATTTTTTCCACTACTCAAAACAATTTTGAACTCACCAATTTTATGCCTTTTAGTGCTTTTGCTCTTTTTTGTTTCACCTCTTCCACATTGGCAAAACATTTACCTTTGAGAACTTTTTTAATGTGGGTTCTTGCTTTTCATCACTTTCCTTTTGAGAAATCAGCTGACAGTTTTATGGGAGGTCCTTTGCATATAACTAACTGCCCTTTTCTTTCTGCTTTTAATATTTATTCTTTGCCTTTAACCTTTGGCATTTTAATTATGATGTGTTTTGGTGTGGGCCTCTTTGGGACTCATGTTGTTTGGGACTCCCTGTATTTCCTGAATACATATCTATTTTCTCTATGACGTTAGAGAAGTTTTTGTATTTTTTTTTTTTAACATAGGTTTCCTGTTCCTTGTTCTCTCTCTTCTCTTTCTGGCACTGACATGTGAATGTACACTTGAAGTTGTCCCAGAGAGTTCTTACACAATCCTCATTTGGTAGGTTCTTCTTTTTTTTTACTGTTTTGATTGGGTGTTTTTGCTTCCTTATAGTCCAAGTCTCTGATTTGATTCCCTACTTCATCCTAACTGGTTCCTTTTATGATTTTAGTTTAGATTTTATTTTTCATACCTCTTTTTTGAAGTTCTCACTATGTTTATCTACTCTTCTCCTAAGTTAATTGACCATCTTTATAACTAGTGTTTTGAACTCTGCACCTGAGTTGGGCTTTCCTGGTGCACTCCCTCAACCCTCAGTGTGCGCTGTGTACACCCTTGTGTTGTAGTTGAGCTTTGATTGCTGCTGGCACATCAGTGGGGAGAATTTACTGCCAGACCAATCAGCTACAAAGACTGGCTATCAACACTGTGGAAGATTGGCTGTGTAAGGGACCACATCATGTAGCAGTACTTACTTCGGTGGACCTGTGGTTCATGCTGAGTCCACCCTTGAGTGTGTGACATGAGGTAGTAATTGGTTGGTGCTTCAACATGGTGTAAAGCTGTTTATCCAATAGTGCTGGCTCTTGGGCTTCCCAGAAGGTAGAGACCACCAACAATGCCCTACCTGGGGCCACCTGGAATGAGCTACAAAGAAACATTCAGATGGCTGCTACTTGTGCTGGGCCTGGAAGTGCTCAGAAGAGGCCCCTTAGAAAGAGGTATGGAGTGCACTGAGACCAGATGCTGCTTGTTTGAGAGATTTTAGAAAATCTGAAGCATATGCCAAGAGTGGCCATTTGTATGGAAAAGTCAATGGAAACTGCTTTGGTGTGCCTGCAATTTATGTGGGGTGGGGTCTCAGGGAATCACCAGGGTGAATAGTGTTAGCCAGATTCATGGAGACTCAGACAAACCAGCTCTGTGAGAGGAGGGCTAGAAAAAGGAACAATGGCCTCTGCCATCATGTCTGTGTGGAAAAAAGCTGCCCCTCTAGCTCCCATCCTGATCCCAGACAATTCAGTTATCACCTGTATGTCCCTGTTGCTTTTGGAGCTGCTGCCCAGTGCTGGAAGTAAAACTCAGTAAGCTCAAGTATATCCATGCATGGGCCCTTTAGGAGGTACACCTGAAACTCCAGATGCACCCACATCTCACTCACCACAATTCTCATTGTTTTTTACAGCCAGAAGTTTGGGGGGCCTTTTATTTCTGGCTCTGGAACCCTGGGCTGGGAGACCAGGTATAAGACTGGAAACCCTCACTCTTTCGTGGTGGTGGGGCTTCCAGAGCTGAGATAACGCCCTGATTTTTATCCACCACACATGGTTTTAGAACTAGCTAGACTGTTCCATGTCTCTGCCCTTCTTACCAGTCTCACTGTGGCTTCTTCTTTATATCTTTAGTTGTGGTTCTTCTGTTCAGCTAGATTTTAGACAGTTCTGAATGATGGTTGTTCTGTAATTTTGATATGGTTGTGGGAGGATTTGAGTACCACATTTACCTATGCTGCCATCTTAACCAGAACCCCTTGTGATATAGATCTTATTACCATAGTGACTCTACTGGCAAAATGGTTTCTGTTAGATCTAGGTAAACACCCTATATTGTCTTCAGGCTTGTCCCTGGGATCTTATTGCTATTGTAAATTTCATACCAAACACATTAATATGACATACATAAGTCTCTGAACCCATCAGCACTCCAACAGCAAAGTTTTAATCACTGTACTTAGCTGCATTGCAATGAAGGAGAAAGTTCACGAAACATTTCCAGGGTGAGGCCATACCCTGAACTGACCTTAAACCTACTAATCAAATATTAGTACCTGAGCATCTTCCCAAAGATATAAGGAATGATGCTCAGGTTCTAGAATTTTTAATGCTCTTGAAAATTTAGACTGTAGATAGATACTAGGAAGGAACAAATCTTGATTTTTGATTAACTAATCAAAAACTCTGAGTTTCTCTATGTCTCAGGTTCTTCTCTAGGATACAAATGTCCAAAAATTGCTAAGACATAATCCATTGCCTTTAAATTTTTTACAGAACTATTTTTAATGCAATACATTCAGAAAAATAAATCTGAAAAATATTTAGTTAAAAGTACATCCTCCATGATATCCCTTTAGTCTATTTTATGTATCAAAAAGAGTTTTTTAAAAGTGTGTATTTTGGGTTACATGCTTTGATCTTTCCAGAATTTCCAATCACTATTCTTTCCACTATGTAGTATAGCATGCAATGTGTAGGCTTCTTTCAGTGAAGGCTTATGCTTCAAGACAAGTGATGATGTGGAAAGCCCAACCCCTATTCAGATCAGCCTGTAATTCTAACTGAAAACAAAATATAGTAAACATTCAGATCCCTCAAGAAAACTTGGCATATACTCTGTATAAGGACCACCATCAATTGTAGCCAGTTTCTTACTTATACCACTGAGTCCCGGCTCTTCTGCTTGTTTACATGAGACAAAACACTCAGATCTCATTAGAAACTGTTTTCTTTGAAAATGCTTCTAGCAAAAAGATCCACTGTTTCAGACAAATGGATTACATTTGATAATAAGTAATTTATTTTAATGGGAATTTTATATAATTTCAAATATATTTTATAAATTTTACCCAATGTGTTTATGCAACTGACAAATTAAACCAGATATATTCTCATAAAGTTGCTGAAGAAAAGTGTCTGAAATTTAAGAGGAAGAGAAACATTAATTTATCAAGGTGTTCACCTCATTAGTCACATAATTTGGAAATGCATTTATCATAGATGCAGACTGCTCCTTGTATTCTCTACACTAGACTGTATAATATATCTGTAAAGTATATGTGTAAGAAGTACATTTTTGTATTCAGCTTTTCTGGAAGACAGAGAGTCGTCGTCGGCAGCCGTCCGTCTCGAGAGACGATGGTGTAGCTTCTTAAGAGTCCATCTGCACCGCCGAGAATGGCTGTGCAGTCCAACTCGGGAGTGACACGGTATCTGTCTCCTCCCGTGTTGAATCGACATCTTGCGATGACGCTGGAGTGTCCTCTCCAGTGAAGCTGAAGCTACAGAGCCTAGGCAGGGTGATATGGAGGGTCTGCTGTTGCCCATGCAGCAGACCCCCCCTCTCTTCGCAGCTGAAGGGTCCAAGGGGAAGACGGAGTCAATACAGCTTGGCTTCAGGTGCGCCGCAGGAGTTGCCGGTGTTGACTACAACGTCAAACCGCCTTAGGGACTCCGGCTCCGGATTTTCTGTCGGGGTTTACTCCCTTAGCCTTTCCCCTGAAGAGGTATGCCGCAAGGCAGCGGAGGTTTTTTGGAGTCAGAGTTTTCCTTCTCTGATGTGCCCTGACTGGAAGATCGAACCAGCGACACTTAGCTCGCAGGCCGACGCTCAATCCACTGAGCCAAACCAGACCGAGAGTAAATAACGCTATTAAGAAGTTGTAAAACAAGTTGCACCCTACATTCCAGCCACACAAAACTACATATGATTCCTGAATGTGGCTCTAGTTCATGCTGAGCTTCATGCCTAGAATCATATTCCCTCCACTCTCCTACAACATGCATATGTAGCATAATTTTTCTACCTTGTATGCAGTAATTCCTCTTTCATTATTTTAAGCTTCTTATAGTATGTTGTTTTGTTAATCTTTAAATCCCTTGCTCAGCAGGGAACCTACTAAAGAGTAAGATATCAATAAATAATAATAAAGAAAAAACAGGAGTAACCAATACATGGAATATATTCAATAAAACACGGTGATAAAGATTCACAATATTTGGCTTTTTAAATGACTGATATGAAGTCCAATAAATGAGTGAGGAACAATGTATTTTGTTTTTACCAATTCATGAGGAATTGGAATACTGAAATAATTCTGAATTTGAAATAAAAGTAGTTGGTGAAATCATCATATTAAAGCAAAAATAAAATCTGATATTATCTGTTGGGGAAACCTATAGTCGTGTGCGTGTGTGTGCGTGTGTGTGTTGTATGAGCAAAAGACATAAGCAAAGCCAAGGAAATCAAGGCACAAGGCATGTAAACTTTCCACATAGGAAGGGTTGACAGCAGTGATGAGATATATAAAAGTTTCTTGGCATGATGAAAGAACATTTTCAATTTTAGAAATCACAGCAGAAAAAACTATTAGCAGTTTAAATGAACACAAAAAGTCAAGCATTTCAAGACACATGCAGATGACAGCTTTTTAAAAGGATATCAAGAATTATGCACAGCAGCAATATTTACAATAGCCAAGTGCCAGAAACAGCCTATGTGCCCATATGTAGACAAGTGGATCAAAAAACTGTGGTACATTTACACAATGGAATACTATGCAGCAGAAAGAAGAAAGGAACTCCTACCCTTTACAATAGCATGGATGGAACTAGTGAGAATTATGCTTAGCAAAATAAGCCAGGCAATGAAAGACAAATACCATATGATATCACCTAATACAGGAAACTAATAAACAACAGAAACAAATGAGCAAAATTGAACCAGAAGCATGTAAACATGGAGCAGATTAACAGTTACCAGGGGCAGGGGGGTGGGAGAGAAAAGGGGGATAAGTAAGGGAAGGGTCTAGTCAAGGAACTAGTATAAATGACACATCGACATGGGCAACGGGGTGGGGATTGATTGTGGGAGAAGAGGTGGGCTGGGTGGGGGGTGGAGCAATGGGAGAAAAAGTGGGACAACTGTAATAGAAAAACAATAAATAAATTTAAAAAATAGTCATGGGATGTAAGGTGTGGCATAGGGAATATAGTCAATAATATGTATGGTGCCAGGTGGGTACTTGAAATATTGGGGGGACCACTTTGTAAAATATATGATTGTCTAACCACTATGTGGACACTGAAACTAATATAAAATAATTCTGCACGTAAACTATAATTGAACAATTAAATTAAATAATGGCATAAGAAAAAATGTATAAAGCCCCAGTTTTGTAGCAGTTTAATCATTAGACTAGTACAATGACCTTATAAAGTTTTTATAACTGGACATTTGCTTTGTACCCTATAACCAAGAAAGAACCTGTTTAGCACAAAGGTCTAGTAATTGCCTCTGGTTTACAGCCCTTGATTGTGACTACCTTAATTTATATGGTATATGCCAAAAACAGCAGAGGTACTAAAAATGAAAGACATAAAAGATTCACTGTAGATGTGTGTACATATGTGTGTGGAAAAAAAAATCAAGAATTATAACTTAAAGAAAATTTGCATTTTAATCTTATAGCCAGAGAGAAAATATAAAATAAAATTGAGTTTAAGTATTTTTTCTTTCATACATAATCTTAAAAATTGTGAAAAAATACATATTCATTCTTACAAGTAAAATTACATTAGTTTGGAAAAGTCAGTGCTTTATTAACATGTTAGTTACTCATAAGTTTTTATATACATACATTTTTACTATGTTTAAAAAACAGAATTTTCTTTCTCTTGTTTGTAATTTATTTGTTCATAGTCAACATAAAAATATCTGAAGTTTGTGAATGAATTTTGAAGAGTACTTACATGCTTTACAGTGTCACATTTCTTTTCTCCATTATTCTTCTTTCTGAATCAGTGAGTGTTTTTGCAATTCATTTCTAGTAGGATCTCATCACTCTCTGATTTACCTTAATGTCACTGCATGCAGAGGTCTCTGGGGCCATGTAAATTATTTTAAAACACATATAGAAATATTTCTATTGTTAATAGGTGCCTGGTGCTTCCAGAGCTTACCTAAAATAATATATATATATATATTATTGCCTACGTAATAATCATGTTATTCTTCTCCTAAAAGAAAATTACAGTTGGCCTTAAATGTAACCTCAGTTGAATGGCTCTAGAGATTCAAGTGTCCCATGAATAAAACCTAGGAAAACATAAGCTTACTATTCCCCACTGAACATCACAGACATAACATTTTACAAATCAAATGTTTCCTGGATTGAAACATTTGGAAAAGACTGAAAAATTTCAGCAATGAAAAAAATTTCAAATTAATGATGTAACTAGTGAATTGTTTTTATTCAGCTTCCTATTTTATATGTCCTTAATTTTTTAAAACTGATAAAATTTACTAAGACATTATAAAATGTGAAATGTTCTTATTTAAATCCATGTATTTCCTTTTGTACTTAAAAAATAAAAATACCATCATAAAAATACATATATGAATGTAAACAAAAAACACTACACTAACATATACTGACATTATACCAAATGCTGGAAACTAACATGCAAGCCTATATTATATCATGGTACATCCTCCTTGAGAAATCATTTGGTAATGGAGAAAATGGGGTATCATGGGAGTTCAGAGTTGAAAGTTACAGAGTCAACCTGCTGTGCTGAAAGCATCTAAAGTTCATGGGACTTAGTGTATTTTATTATATTATATTTTATTTTATTTTAATCCTCACCCAAGGACATTTTCTTTTCATTACTTTTTTTAAAGAGAGAGGAAGAGAGGGGTAGGGGAGAAACATCAACAGGAGAGAAAAACATCTATCAGCTGCCTCCTGCATACTCCTGACCAGAATTGAACCCACAACCTAGGTATGTGCTGTGACTGGGGATTGAACCCACAAACTTTCAGTATACAAAACAATGCTCCAACCAACTGAGCCACACCAGTCAGGTTGGATTTGGTGTCTTTAATCATTGACTTGGACTCCCTGATATCCAAAGTGCCTCAGTCATGCAGCAGATAAAGAATTAGCTATTCACTTTACCAAAACATCAATTTACATATTGATATCCATAGTTTGTCTACGATATAGTTTAACTTCTATAAAAACCTTTACTTAGGCAATGCCTAAGGAATTTTTCCATTTTTCCTTGATAGTTTAGCAGATACTTGGAAACATTTTTTGATATAATAGGTAAGCTCATCTGTAAATATTAACATTACAAAAGCAATTAATGCCTCCATTTCTCGTATGTACCATTTAGTAAATCTTTTCTTAACTATTAGTCATTTGTTGGTGGAAACTTGTATTTTTTATTTTATCTTTATCTATTCTCTTTTTCTAGAGCAGCAATTTTCAACATTTTTCATTTCATGGTACACATAAACTAATTATTAAAATTCCAAATAATCTACTTTTGCCAAGCTAACAACAAATAGGTATATTTTGATTCATTCACCCTGGACACTGGGTGGCTTTTGGATGTTGTGATTTATTTTTATTTTACAATCTAATGGAAAAGAGGTCAGTGCCCCTGACTATATAGGTATTTCATGTTTTAAAAATTCTTGTTCTGGAAAATAAAAACAAAAACAAAATCAAAAGAGAAAAATGTTATGATACCAAACACTGAAAATATGATTAATATTTTAATATATTTTATCAGGTATTTTCTTGGTACTAATATTGGATTATAGGATTAAAATAATATGAAGAAAAGAAATCTTTTGTATTCTGCTTGCGGTGGTGGTGGAGAGGTGGACAAATAGGTCGGTAGAGCACAAGGAGCTTAGAGTTCCCAGTGACTGGAACTGAGAAATGGCTGGATTGTAGGAGGTGTGAAACTTTGTTGTACAAGTTACTTAACCTTGCATAGATTCTAATTTCTTGCTTGAAAAATTGTGAGGATAAAATGTATTATAGACGCTCCTTGACTTATGATAGGGTTATGTCTTGATAAATCCATTGTAATTTGAAAATATTGCAAGTTGAAAATACATTTAATATACCTAAACTACCTAACAGTATTACTTAGCCTAGCCTACTTTGAACATGCTCAGAATATTTACATTAGCCTATATTTGGGCAAAAGTATCTTGCCACTGTTGCCCAGAATCAAAAAAGAATATCATAATATATATCACTAGCCTAGGAAATCTCAAAATTCAAAATTCAAAGTGTGGTTTTTCCTGAAAGCATAACATTTCACACCATTGTAAAGTCAAAAAAAAGTAAGCCGAATCATCGTAATTCAGACACAGTATGACTATATAAGTCTATGAGAATGACTCTATACACATATATAATGTATGTAGATACATATAAAATTGTTAGAGCAACAAATACACTAATATGATAACTATTACTATTGTTTTTCCCAATATTAAATTATAATATTTCTATGTTGTTAAATACATTTTGCAAATTTAAATAAAACCTGTAGATTACTTTAAGTGGTTAGATATTTTATTAAACTCTGAAATGCATTTGTGTAGACTTAGCATTACATTTTATAACTATTTTAAATAACTTTAATATTAATAGATCTATATTCATCTTTAATTATCACCTCAGGAAAAATTGCTGAGTTGTATCTCTTCAATTTTTATCTATTCTGCTCTACATTTTATTGGTCAATTTTGGTTTCAAACATACATCCTTTTAATTACTAAAGCATAGTCAATGTTTTTAAAATACATATTTATCAAATCAGATTCCCTAACTCTACTCTGATTTCCAAAATATTTCTTGTCAATCTCCCTGTGAGATTTTCCTAATGTGTTCTTATAATTATTTTATGTCCTCAGTATATAATAATTCTGAATTCTAATTGTCTTTTTTATTTTGTCACTTCATTTTTTTCATTATTTTTATGACTCAATTTGTTGAAAAGATATTAACTGATAATTAGAAAACAATATGCCACATACATTATACCCTATTTTGTTATACAGACATTTTACTAGACTGCAGTTATGGCTAGGAAACTTGTTAATGGTTTTGATTTTATTGTGACCCATTATAAATCTTTAAGTTTCAAATAGTAAGAAACAGTAACTTAGAATTTTCCTGCAAAACGACTGATTTTTTGACTGAACAGGAGATACCATACATATGTCATCCAGTCACATGTCACCCTCTGCTGCACCCTCATTCACAACACTCAGCCCTGCCATAGAGTGTTCCATTTCCAGCTTTGCCCCATGTTCTCATTCAGGCAGCCAGAGTGGTCATTTTAAGATATAAAATAAGTTAACCTGCTCCTTTGCCCAAACACTAGTGTCACTTCCCATTGCACACTAAGTAAAATCCAAAATTATTGCTTGAGTCATCTGGCCTCCAATGGCATTGCTGATCTCATAACCTATTATTCTCAATTTTCCTCCTCTGCCAAGCCTTGCTATTTGTCAAACAAGCAAGGAATCTTCTTTCCTTGGAGATTTTTACTAACTTTTCCCAGTGCCTGCGGTGTGACTCCCTCATATACCTCATACTTGCTTCTCACATCCATCAAATTGATTCTCAAATGACAATCTAAGATTAAAGATTTCCCTGATCACTCATCATAAAATAATGTCCCTTTCACCAGCGCATTATGTATTTCTTATTTGATTTTATTTTGATCCATAAAATGTATTGCCATCTGAGTATACTTGTTTTTATTTTTAACACAAATTAAATATTAATTACTTTTTATTTTTAAAATATTATAACCTGAAATAATGATTTTTATGAGAAAAAATAGTGTTATGGGCAGATATTCAAAATCTACACTTTTTAACTAAAGTATTAACAAAAATTATTAATAGCAAAATATAAGAAGTATTATAAAATATATTTACAAGTAAAATGATTATTAATAAAGCTTTTCCTTAAAAAGTGAAGATAACTTGATGGCAGGGTGTATAAAGGAGACTCAGAGCTCTAAATTATAAACACAAAAATGCACAAATATTCTGAAGAAATGAAAATAAGCACTTTCAAAGAGTATATGTGGCCAAACTAAACCAAAAGAAAGAAAATGAGGAAGTGAGCATTCATAGCATACTGAATTTAGCTGTATTGGTGTATTTTTCATTTTTCAACTATAACTTAGTTGAACAGTTTATAAAGTTATTGTTTCTTGATGCTATTTCCATCCTTCCATAATCAGCTCAGTAATGCAGGTGCTGGTCCTCTAACAACTGTAATTTTCCTTTGCCGCCTGACTTCTTGATATGTCCACAGAATAGGGAGCACAAAAAGGAGGCTTGAAGGTAGGAAGGGAAAGAGTACTTGCTTCTTCCCCGGCTTGCTGATTCTTGCATCAGCCTAGACCCTCCAGTTTGCTATGGCACTCACAGAACCAACTGGTTGAGCCCCTCGCAAGATATCGGCACCTTTGGCCGTATCACCTCCTCAGAGAGCTCCATGATGCCTAGTCCCAGAGCTCTTAGGATACTAGCAGTAAGTAGCAAAACATATTTAGTGTCTGCTTATTTACTTATTTTTACCTCTTCCCACTTAAAATATAAGCTCCAAGAGGAAGAGACTTTTTTCCTGTTGTTTTCCACTCTTAAAATGTAAAGCATAGACAAGATACTGCAATCAAATCCAAAAGACATTCAATAAATGTATGTGGAATAAGAAAAAGCTGCCTGATTATTATAAAAAAAAAAACCTCTTCTAACTCCTCCCCACATATGCACCTGTATACTCAGTGCTCACTTATGCACTATGATGGTTCCATTAGCTATGTTCTTCTTAAGGAATGCAAAATCAAAGAGAAATAACTGACATATAATCAATTGAGGAAGGTAAATCTACTGAGAGAAAAATAGAAAGTAAAATTTTCAAAGCCAAGTCAAGTAATTTGTTTCATTGCAATGTTGTTTGGGATTTTCTGTCTCTTTTTATTGCACAGATAATAAAAGCTGTGAATTTAATTGGTTTACTTGGGACAAGACTGAAGTAAATGAGTTGCTTTTGTAAACTAATATTGACATTTATGTAATGTTAAAATATTGAATAGTTTTAAAAAGTCTTATTAAATCCGCTGTTAGAAATTTTACTGCTATTAGAACAATTTTAAAATTAAATTATTCTCCATAAATATGATTGAACCATTTGACTTTATATTAAAAAACATACATATATAGAAGTATATATTCACTATTCACAAAGGGGAAAATACGGGGGGAAAATACATGAGTTACTAGTTTAAAATTTCTAGTGCTGTATCTCATGATCACTTCAGAGGACACGTAAGTATGAGACAGATAAAACTAAAGGAAAAACTATTTTAGTTTAAAATGATAGTGGTATATCAAAGTAAGCCATGACTTGTATTTTTAAATTGAGGCGGGACAATGAATATCATATTAATTTAACAGATGAGACATTTACTCATGAAGAAAGCATACTAAATATAGTCTCGGTTATTAATAAAAATCTAATATCTGAGTTAGCTGTTTTGATATTTTAGAAAAAATATATGTGCTAATTTTAATTTGGAAAAGAAATTGTTTCTACTTATTCTGATGAATTTAGAAGTTTATCATAAAATTACTAGGCAAATTGCAAAATAAAAAAATAAAGAAATAAAAACCTTTTTAAAAATGCCACATTATATTGAGAAAACCAAACCACAAATTAAGAATGACTTCCCTGCAAAAAAAAAACCACATAGGGTCTGGAAGACGATATAATGTTATCTTTATGTGTCTGAACGAAAAACAAAAAGCAGCCATTGAGAATACTATATTGAGCAGTTATCTCTCAAAAATAAAGGCAAAGTAAAGGCATTCTCAGATATACAAAAACTGAGAGAATTTAAGCCATCAGAGGAGGCTGAAGGCAAACAACAAAAAAAGTTAACTCTGATATATAGGAAAAAAACAAACAACAGAGTGGTCATTTACCATTTTAACTAATATAAATGACATGACTGGTCAAACAAAGATGCATAGTATGCATTATGTATATAGATTTCCATGTAATAGAGAATTTTGAAAGTAATAGAAAGTACAGAAAGTAAATGGAACTATATCACTGAAAATTTCCTCTATGCTATTCTCAGTAGTACAATATGAACTACAAAGACAATATAAGGTGAAAAATGGATGATTATTGCAATACCAAGAAGCTCTGAAAACATCATGCATAGAATCATGGCTAAAATTTCAATATAGATGTTAACATTAATTATTATAAAACATTACCCAAAAGGAAGTTAAACAAAAGGGAACAAATAACAATAAAAAAAATGTTGTAAGAAAAAAATTTAAAGCAGTCTAGTAGATTTAATCTAACATTATCAATATTTACATTAAATGTACCGATATATAGATTACATATTCCATCTAAAATTCAGAACTATGAAACTAATAAAAAAATAAGACTTAACTAAATGTTATTGTGATGGTTAATTATATGTGTCAATTTGACTGGGGCATGTGGTGCCCAGAAATCTAGTTAAATCTTATTTCTGTGTCCATCTGTGAGAGTATTTCTGGAGGAGAGATAATGTTTGAATCAATGGACTGAGTAAAGCTTATTTCCTTCCACAACGAGGTGAGCATCAACCACTCCACTGAGGGCCTTAATAAAATGAAGACGTAGAGGACAGAAAAATTCTTTCTCTGCTTGGTTGTTGAGCTAAATCAGTCAGTCTTTTCCTGCCTTTGCATTTTCACCAGATAAAAGACTTTGGGAAGAAAAATTTTCCCAAAGAGATGAGAATTTCATGATGATAAAAAACAGTTTATAAATAGAATGTAAAATTCTTTCAATTATATCTACCTAGTAATAGAGCTTTAAAACACTTAAAGGAAAAACTTACAGAAAGAAATAGACAAACCTATCATAACTGGAGATAACATCCCTCTCTCAGTAATTTATAAGACTATGAAAAAAGAAAAAAATACTCATAGAACTATTAATTGTCTTAACCTAATTGAAATTTACAGAACCTAAGAAAACAGAATACAAAGTCTAAGTACTTTATAGATACAATGTTAACAAAAATATATGCTAAGTTATAAAAGAAGCCTAAACTCTTACCACATATGTTCTATAAACACAATGAAATTAAATTAGAAATCAAAAACAATTATATATCTAGAAAATAAATATTTGGGCATTAACACAATACATTTCTAAATAAACCTATGAGTCTAAAACATTCAAGAGAAATCAGAAAATATTCCAAGACATAATAATGAAAAAAAAAATTGATATTTGTAGAATACTGATAAAGCAGTATGTAGAAGAAAAATTATAGCTTTGCATGCTTATATTAGGAAAAAGGATTAAAAATCAATGATCTAAAAGGATTAAATATCAATGATCTATTTTATAAGCTAATAAAAGGAGAAATTTATTTTTTACATATATTTATTAGTTTTACTCACCCAAGGACTTGCTTATTGATTTTAGAGAAAGAGGAAAGGAGAGGAGAGAGAGAGGGAGAGAAACACCATTGTGAGAGAGTAGTATCAACTGGTTGCCTCTTGTATGTGCCTGACTAGGGACTAAACCCATAACCTAGGCATGTGCCCTGACTGGGAATTGAACCCATGATCTTTGGGTTTATGAGACAATGCTCCCAACAAGTGAGCCACACCGGCCAGGCCAGCGAGGACTACAAGAGAAAGTTATAGTTTATATATATATATATTCAATAACATAAAAGATAACAACCAACACAGATGGGGAAAATACTTGTGTTTTAAAGTGCCTTCAGTTTAAAATACTTTTTAATGATTTTTTTCTTCATGGGCTATTTAAAACTGTATATTAATTTTTCAGAATTCTATATAAGATAGATTTATCTTTCAACTTTGACTGGATTAGCACCATGGTTCTTCACAGGGACATCTGAGAATCTGGTACTGACTTTTGGTCAAGATAAGGCTAAGATGGGCTCCAAATAACCTATAATATGCTGTTTAAATAAGAAATTATCCTGGTGATACCCATGGGAATCTGTTTACATTGTTAAAAGATGTGTCAATTGATGGCTTAAAACTAGTTTTAATTGATTTGCTGATAAATTTGGTTACTTGATCTGTGGCTAGAGTTGCCAGATAAAATATAGACTACCCATGAATTTTTGGTACTAACTTACATTTTAAAAGTTGTATTTCTGAAATTTAAATATAATGGGGCCCAGTATTTTATTTGTTAATTCAGGCAACTTTACCAATAGGACATCAAAGACCCTACATGAAATATTTGTCTAAGTCCTTATGAAACAAAGATTTCTCACACATATCATTTTTCTTAGTTTAAAAAGAGTTTTCAATTACAGTTTACATTCAATATTATTCTTTATTAATTTCAGGTGTACAGCATAGTAGATTGACAATCATATACTTCACAAAGTGGTCTCCCTGATATTTCATGTACCCACCCAGCATATTCCATATGATGTAATTGTTGATAATTAGCCATAAAGTTATTTCTTTGTAACTAAGTAATGACTTCAGGGAGATACTAAGTGCCTTGGGACCACAGTAATTCTCTGTACTTTCCTTATCATATTACATATATTTTGCATTTATTAAAGCCTATACAAAGACACTGTGGAGTCTTGTTGGGGCTTTCAACTATTTTAACCTGTGATTTTTTTTCTGAATATTCTGGATAAAATTATGTATATCTATATTGATCTATCTAGAGAGAAAGAGAGAAAGAAATTAATGGAGTCAACTTGAAGGGACTTTTACTGGCTAAAAATACAACAATGAATGCATGGAAGAAATTGGGAAACACTTTCTTAGAATCGTCAACTAATAAGTATAGAAGGAAAAATGTTGTTAGATGATTACTGTTAGATGCTAAAAGTAATTGAGGAAAGTTTGGTTAGAAGCAAGATACTTAATGTAGTCTTAATAATTTCTAAAAAACACATAGTATTTCTTCAACAGAGATTTGGTAGACCATACCCTAAAGAGGTGTTGAAGTCAAACATTCTTCATAAGGAGACAAACACTTATCTTGTGACTCCTAATATGATGATCTGAGATGGATACATTACTGTAGTATTACTCCTGACAAAAAAACCCATATCCAGGACTTCTACAAAATAGGTGGCCTGTACTTCTTAAAAATATCGAATGTAAGAAAAAAAAAAAGTGAAATATTCCAAATTAAAGGAGACTAAATGTTCATAAAACTAAATAAAATACCTGATCCTGAATCTGATCCAAAAACTGGTGAATAACTGCTATTAGTTAAATGTTAAACATATTCATCTAAGAAAAGTATATTGTTTTGTAAATAAATTCTGAAATGTGTAGGGGCAAAAGTGTGCGACAGTTCCACTCATTTTTAAGTATTTCAGAAAATATCTCACCTATCTTTAGATAGGTACATATAGATAGATGATAGGTAAACATAATAGATAATGAATAGTTAGATAGATTAAATTATTTTCTCTTTATATATCTATCCATGTAGATATTGGGTAGCTATGTTTACATAAGTATCTAGAGAAAGAAAGGAAGAGAGGGAGATATGGGGTGGACTCAAATTAAATTAACAGGTGAATTTGAATAAAGAGTATATTGAAGTTTATTCATCATTTTTTGAACCTATGAAATTATATTCAACAGAGTAAAAAAATAACACTAGCAATTATCTACAATTTTTTTTCAAAAGAAAAGTGCTAACATCAGAAAGAATTTGTTATATTGGTTTCTTATTCCTTCATTTAAATTTTTTAAATTATAATTTATTTATTATTCTGTTACAGTTGTCTCAATATTTCCCCCTTTGTTCACCCACCTAGCACTCCCCCACTCCCTCAGGCAATCCCCAAACCTTTGTTCATGTCCATGGGTCATGTGTATAAGTTCTTTGGCTACTCCATTTTTTTACTGTACTTTACATCCCCATGGCTATTATGTGACTACCTATTTTAACTTCTTAATCCCCTCACTTCTTCAGCCATTCCCCTAAGCCACCCTCCTATCTGGCAACCATCAAAACTCTCTCCATATGCATGATTCTGTCTCTGTTCTTGTTTACTTGGTTTATTTTTTAATTTAATTATTGACAAGTATGTGTTTGTTGCCATTATATTGTTCATAACTTTGATATTCTTTTTCTTAATTAACTCTCTTTAATATTTCATATAATAATGGTTTGATGATGATGAACTCCTTCAGTTTTTTCTTGTCTAGGAAGCTCTTTACCTGCCCTTTGATTCTAAATGATAGCTTTGCTCGGAAGAGCAATCTTGGCTGTAGGTTCCTGCTTTTAATGGCATTGAATATTTCTTGCCAATCCCTTCTAGACTGCGAACTTTCTTTTGAGAAATCAGCTGACAGTCTTATATGGACTCCCCTGTAGGTAATTAACTGCTTTTCTCTTGCTTATTTTAAGATTCTCTCTTTATGTTTAAACTTTGACATCTTAATTCTGATGTGTCTTGCAGTGGGCCTCTTTGCATCCATCTTGTTTGGGTCACTCTATGCTTCCTGGACTTGCATGTCTATTTCCTTCATCAAATTGGGGACATTTTATTTCATTAATCTTCAAGTAGATTTCCAAATTCTTGCTCTTTCTCTTCTCCTTTGGCACCCTTATGATACAATGTTGGTACACTTGAAGTTGTCTGAGGGGTGCATTACACTATCCTCATTTTTTGGATTATTTTTCCTTCTTGTTCCATATCACTAACTTGACTCTTGGCTCCATCCACTCTACTGTTGATTCCCTGTAACTTATTCTTTATTTCCACTAGTGTATCCTTCACTGCTGACTGAATCTTTTTTTATGCTATTGAGGTATTCACTAAGTTCCTTGATCATCTTTATAACCAGTGTTTTGAATTCTGCAGCTGATAGATTGCTCATCTCCATTTTGTTTAGTTCTTGTTCCTGCAGTTTTGATCTGTTCTTTCATTTGGGCCATGTCTCTTTGTCCCCTCAATTTTGCAGCCGCCCTGTGTTTGTTTCTATGTATTAGGTAGAACTGCTATGACCCCCTGTCTTGGTAGTGTGGCATAATGTAGTAGGTGTCCTGTAGGGTCCAGTGGCACAGCTTCTCCTTTGACCCCAGAAGGTGCTCAGGGTGCACCCTCCATGTAGGCTAAGTGCACCCTCCTCTTATAGTTGAGTTTTGGTTGATGTTGGCAGGTCAATGGTAGGTATTTAACCAGGCCATTCAGCTACAGGGACTATCTGTGAACAATGACTATCAACCTCCACCCTCCATGGAGAATCAGCTGTTCAGAGGGCAGGGTGGTGGTGTTCCAACATGGTCTATAGCTATCCACTGTGTGTACAGACTCTGGGATTTCTCAGGTGGTGCAGACCAGGGTCATCCACCACCTGTGTTCTGCCCAGGACCACCCAGCATGAGCTACCAAGCAATCTGCAGATGGCTGCCTACTTGTGCTGGGCTCGGAGGCTCCCAGGTAAAACCAAACTATTATCCAAAGATGGCTGCTGCTAGTGCTGGGCCTGGAGATGCTTGGTGAGAGAAATAGGAGCTAGAGGCTCATAAGGCTGGCTATTGCTTGTTTGAGAGTATTTAGGAAGATGTGAAGTTTGAGCAGAGAGCAGCCATTCATATGGAAAAGCCACTGTTAACAGCTCAGGTGGGCCCATAATTTGGGTGGGGCATAGCCTCAGGGATTTCTCAGGGCAGATTCAACCATGCTAGCTAAGTTTATGAAGACTCAGATATGAGTTCTTCCTCCTGGCTCTGTTGGGGGAGGGCTCAGAAAAGGAACAATGGCCTCTGCCTGCCTTTCTGTCCAGGAGATAGCTGTCTTCCAGCTCTTGCCCTGATGCCAGCCTCTTCATTTCCTCTCCGCATGCTTCTGGCACCTTTCAAGCTGCTACCCTGATGCTGGAGGTCAGAGGGAGTGATTCTGTGTAAGTCTGTATGCATCCCCTTTGAGAGGAACTGAAAGAGATTCCAGTAGTTACTTTAATCAACTCCAACCCCACTGGTTTTTACAGCCAGAAGTTATGGGAGCTTATCTTCATGGCACTAGAACCCTGGGCTGGAGGACCTGGTGTGGGGCTAGGGCACCTCGCTTCTGAGATATCCCTCCCAAATTTTTATCCACCACACCTAGGTGTTGGAACAGCCCATTTTGCATCTCTGCATCTCCACATCTCCTGCCTGGATGGAAACGCTTTCTTTAGTCTATAATTGTCAGACTTCCATCCAGCTCAATTTCTGACAGTTCCGAGTGATGATTGTTCTATGGTTTAGTTGTAATTTTGATGTGGTTGTGTGAGGAGGGGAGCTAAGTTTGCCTATGACTCCATCTTAAGTGGAAGTCTCCTCTAATGTTAATTTTGATAATCCCTTTTGCCCCAAAGTGCTTCACTAACACTAGCTTCCTCTACAAAGGACCAACTCCCACCTGCCTCTCTCTTATTCTTTTATTGAAATTAAAAATAATACAGTTTTAATTATATCAGGCTTCATGTTAATATGAATTTTGATACATAAAAGTTGGTCAATTCCAAAAAAAGCTTTGATTTAATATTATATAATCATATTATCTACCACAAATTTTACAAAAGTTAATGTAATTCTTTTGAGTAATTCATTTCCTAAAACATGAGCTGTTATGCCACTTAAAAAGGAAACCAAAGAAATAATTCAGTAAATGCTAATCCAGACAAGTGAGGAATATCAATTTAGTTTAAAACGACACTAATTTTCAGCTTCTAAATTGTTATCATTCATGGGCTTTTCTTCCTGGGGTTTTGTATTCAATGATCTTGCCATATATTGCACAAGAGACATGAATCTGAGGAAATTTTTTCATAATTAATCATAAATTATACTTGCTACTCTAAAGGCAGTGATCTGTAAAAATTTAATTAAGAAATGAATAGTGCCATGTCTCAGTTCTGATTCAATGGTTACTTGATTCATTTGTTCTATTGTATTTATTTAAATATATGTGTTGGTGATAAAATAGAGAAATCATAGTGGCTGCCTCAAAGGTCTCTTTTATTCAGCTCAGAATTACCTACTTAGAACTCAGTAATGTCATATAATTATCAAGATACCACGTAAGTAAATCAGGCTTAACCAACTTCTTAATATGGAAAAGATGTTTTCATTCTACACTAGAAAATAATCATATAATTTCCATTTAACTTCAGTGTTTTAACATCCAGGACTATGTCTCATACTTAAATTATTCCTGATAAACTAACACAGAGCCCCACTCATAGTAAGTTTCAATAAATTCTTAATGAATCAATGAACTATGAATGCAAGGTCAATATAATGAAATTCATACAATGATAATTATTTGAGCATTTACCATATAATACACATAGCACTCATGTGGGAATATGATAATGAAAAATAGCTTTGGTAAACTCAGAATTTAACTCAGATGAAAACAAGCCCCTTGACTGAGAAAGCATTGATGCTGAAATAGACAGATTGAGTCTAGTTTTAACTACATCACATAGGATGAGGAGGGTGACATTAGAGTCTCAAGACAAAGGAAATAAATAAAAGATGTAAAAAAAGAGTAAATGTTATTTTCTGGGAATCAAAAACCTTTAGGAGTGCTGAAACATAGACAGAAGGAGTACTAAGAGGTGAGACAAAAGAATAAATTGAGACATCTGCATATTGAAAACAATAAAACAAATACTCCAGTACAAAAATGCACAAAGTAATTATTCAAAAAAAGCTATTTCTAATAACCTGTAAGGATACCAGATGATGTTCAATCTTACTATAAATTGAAAACAAAACTGATTTAAGAGTAAATTAAAGTAATAATAAAAGGTCACTTATCCCCTATACAAAAAAAAATGTAAGTAGATATTACTGGCAGTAATAAGTGGAAAGATGAACTTTCATATATTACTCAGAGAAATTTCAATCATTACCTCAGGTGAAACTTAGCAATATTAATTATAGTCAATTATAGCCTAAATACATTTTTTTCTTTATTCCAATTGTGTCCATTCATGAACATCTATCTCAGAAAAACAAAAGCATGAAAATATACAAAAATGTAAAAGGTACTTGGTTGTAGAATTGTTTATGGAAAGCAGAACTTAGATACAAAGTGAATGCCTATCAATAGTTAAATGGTGAGAAAAGATACTGGTACATTATTTAATAACATGAAAAATAATTATATCTATGCCATTGACTGGAAGAAATTTCCATGAGGGATTTTTAAAGTTGGAAAAAATATTTCTTGAACACTATATATTATTGTTGTAAAAAACAACAGTAAATTCTCTACAAGTGTGTGTGTGTGTTAGGGAGTTTTTGTGTATGATTATATGGAAAAATGTGAAGAAGGGAGCTCAGTTACCCATAGTTTCCTTTCATTAGGATGGATTGGGCTAAGAAAGCAACTAGAAATGGCTTTAAAAAGCTATCTTTTATAAAAACAATACAAATGATCTCCAAAGACAGGTATGAGAATGTGACAATAGAAAATCAGAATAATATAATTAAATAAAAACAGACTTTATTTGTATTCAAGTAGTTTTTTATTTAAAATTTTTTCACCAAGGTATTTTCTCTTTTCCAAGACCAACCAGAATCATAATTTCATTTAGTCTTCTTGTCTGCCAGTCACTTACAGTTGTGACAGTTCTCAGTCTTTATCTTTCAAGACAGTCACATTCTTTAGAAGTACTGATCAGTTGTTCTTGGAGAATACTCCTCAATTTACACTCTAATGTATTTTAATAACTGTATTGAATTTATATGTTTTGACAAGAATACCACAGGAGTTATATGCCCTCCTCAATACACTACATAAGGGGATACATGATATCAGTATGATGCATGAAAAGTTGTATTTCAATATATATTTTTATTTTCTTGAGTGTTTCATATAAATTATTATTATAAACATATATAAGTCATGTAATTAGTAAAATCAGAGGGCAATAAGTGGAAGTGTGTAGATGGTGCAGTAATTAAGTTGTTATTAATCTAGTTCATAACCCTAGATACTAAACTGGTTTCTAGTCTTGTAGATAGTTTTTTCTTTTAATTTTCTTATTTGGATATCCATCTGAATAGTGTGTTTTTTTTCAGAATAGGATAAGATTAATTACAAATAAATAAACTCATGGCTAAAGAAAAGAATTCTCATTTTTAACACTTCTAAATCAGTGTAATAACTTTCTTTATAAATCTACACAAAGAAAAGTAGTGATCTAAAAAAAAACACAGTGAAATTATCTTTTTGCTCATAAAGCAAGGCCATCAATCTAATACTCATGTTAATAGAGTCTATAAGAGAACACCATTTTCACTTGTGCTTTATAACATAATGATGAAGGATTTTTGGAAACCACTTGCAAAAAAAAAAAAAAAATCCTAAGCATTCTTCGTAAAAGAAATGACTAGTGTTTAGTGACCAACCTGGCATTCCTTCTTGATTTCAGATGAAATAAAATAGGCCGCCTTCCAGTTCATTAAAACTATCTGATGCTAGCCAACTTTTTCCACTATTAATGTGTTATAGTTCTCAATTGTATGTCAAAGCTATATTATATAAATATTACAGTAATCAACTGTGAAGGTCCCAGATGCATTGTGGAAGAGAAAGGGAAACCTTTTATCAAAAGCCAGTTCTTGCTTCCTGAACAATGACACAGTTTCTGCAGTTTTTCTCTAGAGAACTGAATTTAGTTAGTATTCATGGAATGGGAAAGTGAAATTGTACAATACACGTGCATGCAGGCTCATGAGTACACAGAGTATTCACTCAAACTTTTCTATGACCTTAAGTATTTTGTTTTTCAGATGTTTGTTTCAATGAGTTTTTGAGACATGTTTCTACATATGTTTTAAGACAGCAATTTTAATGTGCTTCAAGGAAAGGTTTTATTATTGCTTTTATTTTTCTTTTGAAAAAATATTTTACATTCTGCTGCTCATTTAGAGTATAGCATGAAGTTAGTATAATGACCATATATTATGCTAATTTAACCAGGCCATCTTTAGTTTGTCACTCAAATTAGAACAAATTTACTTCTCAAGCAAGCAAGTTTACAGCGTTCATGTTGTAACATTAACTTTAGTTATTAAATGTGGAAGCTTAGGGCAACATCTTGAAAATATAGATTTGTTGTTAAGATGCTAACAAGAAAGCTCATACCATCACTTAGCCTGGTAGTCTTTTGTAGCAATCTCAAATGTATTTTACTCCTTTAAATATATGTTTGGTTTCAGGCCTTGATCCATAATATATGTGTTTCCTAAGTGTTTATTTGGCAAATATCTAATGTTCTACCATGGTGTGTTAGAGATGTGTGTATGTCAAGAACATGGTCTCTGCCCTGGAAAAGCTCATTTTATTAGTTTGTATATACAATACAAAAAGGATAGCTTCTTTTTATTTGGTTTTACCCTTTGACATTCTTTAGTATCAGAGCAACATTTTTGTATTACTGTGGGTTCATGTGTGTATGTTCAAGGATCTGTAACACTGTTTTTATTTTGTTTTCAGGATTGCTTTGTGCATATACAGCCCATTAGGTCCAAACTTAAGGTGAAGTTTTCCTTTTGATTTTCCTTCCCACCCTGAAAAAACTGTGGAATTTTACTTCATTTCTCTTTCTTTGCTTTATAATCAAAGCCGAAAGTTCTCATTATGCTACATATCTCAGTGTCTATGTATTCAATCATGTTCCTCAGGAAACAGACTCAGAGATAGACTTTTCCTTAGGGTATTTATAGAAGAGTACTCCAGGGAATAGTACATGTAAAGAAAATAGGAAAGCAAGACTTTGCCTCATGACCCAGGATGCTTTGAAGCTGCAACAGCAAAATGTTGACAAGAGAACAAGGGTTTGCTATCTGCCACCATTGATTAGTGAGAACTCTACCCAGGGAAGGTCTAATGTTGGGCAAGACTGCTCTCTTGGCAGTTGTGGAATGAGTGTTTTGATCTATTAAGTGGTGATCTGAGGCAGACTAACCACTAGTGTTTTATCACTTTAAAATATTTTCCACCAGTATGATTGGTCCAAATAATCCTGGCAATCTTACTTCAGCAGAAATATATATATATATATGCAATCTAGGCTAGGTTAGTTTAAGCCATATATATAAAATATTCCCAACTGGAAACAAAGTAGTCTAGATTGTATATATGATAATGTATTATTTATTTATATGTATTTTGGATACTTGTTTTCGTTCACATCTAAGTAATCCAAGTTTTTATATGATGAATGCTTTGTTACAATAGCCACATACAAACAAATGCACACACAAAAATATCAATAGCAATAAACATAAGGAAATATACAAACACATGTAGGATTTTTAAAAAATCTTCCAGATTAAACAGTACTTGAATTAATATTATGAAGATCTCAGTTTACCATAAATCTCTGTATAAATGTAAATATAATTCTAATTAAAAATAAAAAATTTTTCTAAAGGCCATTAAAAAAATAGCTAAGAAATTAATTTTAAAAAATAAGGATTCTTCCCTGACTGGTGAGGCTCAGTTAGATAGACATTGTCCTGCAAATCCTGTTTGATTCCCAGTCACGGCACTTGCCTCGGTTGCAGGCCTGGTCCCTGTTTAGGGCATTTGCTAGAAGCATCCAGTGGATGTTTCTCTCACACACTGATGGTTTTTTCTCTCTTTTTCTCCTGCCCCTCCCATCCATCTAAAATAAATAAATAAAATATTTTTTTAAATCAGTCTACATATAATTTTTACAAAATACAAAGAATAATTTTTGTATTGTGCAACCTGAAGAAAAATCCATGAAAAGAAAAGAAAAGGAATCCTTCTAAAATTAATAATGTAAGTAATTAATTTAATAAAGAAATTGCCTGGGGAAACATATCTATAATACAGGATGGGAAAAGTAGGTTCACAGTTGTTTGTATGAAAAATAATATAATAATTAATAAATAATAATAAATTGTTTTGTGTACTCGCAAATGTAAATTTACTTTTATCCACGCATGTATATTAAAATAATTATATAATCTTACTAATAATATTAGCCTCCTGTTAGAAGAAGAAAATACAAAGAAAGCAATAAAAAGCATATTATATTAAATATAAAAAGTTAATGTATTAAGTTGATAGCACAAGTCACAAGTAAAAATAATTTTGTTAAAGGGGTTAGAAGTAAAAAAAATCGAATTGGAAAAATTTAATTACAACTTTAACATTTTCTATAAAAACTCTCTACAGCTAACTTAAGCAAAGAGAATATTTATCAAATATGGGTAAACAAAAAGAACAAAGTAAAATATAAGGTCTAACTGAAAACAAGTCTAGGAAGGCTCTGCAATTGAAGTAGCAGCAAATTATGACAGTCACTTAGTGTGCCCCTGTCAATTTGAGTGACTTCTACCTTCTTCAGTGTTTGCCTTTTCTGTTCAAAAATCCAAGCTTCTGAGCAAAAGGCTCAAGTTGCTCTGCCTTGAGTCACGCATCTTGCTTGGGAGAAAACAAAGCACCTTGCTTCTTAATTACACTATATTGAAGACAATTGCAGAATATTTAGTTTTCTAAAAGAAACTACAGCACTCTTAATACAAAAAGAGAAAATAAAAGCATCATTAGCCAAAATAACAAATATTTAACATTTTAAAAATGAAGTGAACATTCTTTCTGCTACTGAGAATATTTCAAAGTCATAGTTGCAAACAGGTCATGAAAAGTAAATTATTACTATTTTGGAAAAGTGAAAGTATTCATATGAAGCAACTCAATTGGGAATCTGTCAAAAGAAACTAATCTGAAACTTTGGGGGAAAAAATAGGCTCAGATTTATCACTTACAAAGCTCTGGTATTTTGGCAAGCTTCAGTTTTATCTACATAATTGGAATAAATGCACTCATAGAGAACTGTGGGGACAGTGAGCTGTCAATAAGCAAAAGTCATTCATATTAAAGATATTCACTATATCCTTATTTATACTAGCAAAAATGTAAAAATAATTTGGTTAAATTATGATATATCCATTAGATACACTATGCCATCCTACACAGAAAAAAACTTAAGTAGCTAGTTATTCCATGGGGAAATGTGTATGATATGTTAAACAAAACAAAAAACAAGAACAGAAGAGCAGAATGTAAAAACTATACATATATGTAGTTTATTCTCAATTATGTAAAGCAGCATTTTTTAACTAATGTGCCACAGCCACAAAAAATTTTAAAACATGCTATTTAGTCAGGGCACTGACCTCTTTTCCCTCAGATAGTCAAATTTTAAAAAAGTGACAATAATCAGCACAAAAATAACTATCCGATATGAAGGAATCAAAATTATACTTGTTGTTTGGTCAGACAGGCAAAAAGCATAATGTATTTTTTGGTGCACCACAGAATTTTAGTAACATGAAATTTACTGATGTGATATTAAAAAGGTGAAAACTTGCTGATGTAAAGTAAGTAGAGAGAAAAATTGGAAAGGAAATATGCTAAATGCTTACAGTAATTTTCTCTGAATTTTAAAATTATTAAACTTTGGGGATTTTTTTCTCTTTTCTGTGCTCTTCTAATTGAAGTAATATGTTTCATTTTATCAAATAAAAAAGTTATTGGTTTCTATTACTGGACAAAAAATATATAAAAAAAGAAAAAATAGACTAACAAATATCACTGATATACAACTAAAATTGAGAACAGAATGGACAAATGAAGGAGTACACGAATTTGCCTTTATCACAATATAAAATAGTTGTATCTTTTTAACAATTATTTTACTAAATGGGAAGCTTTGGAAATCATTTTGTTCAAATTTTACATACACCTTCTTAAAATGTTGTATTTAAAACCTACACTACATGAATTTTAATTTACCAATCTTCAACATTTTGTTCTATCTAAACTACTAATGGTGAATATAATTAAGCAATATTATAGACAACTTACTGATATAGACATTTTTCAATTGGAAGCTTTTTATTTTGTAAGAAAAGCTTTTTAACTATATCACTGTTATTATTTCCAATCCAAGATTTACTATAAAGTCTTAACAATATGTTGTTTATTCCATAACTAAATCTGTTGGTGGAGTTCTATCACAGTGATAAAATAAAATAATAAATCTGAAGTACTGTAAGTGGGAAGTTTTTAAAAATTTAATCAAATACTTAATTGAAAAGAAATTAATATTATAAACAAAAAATTGGAAACAGTAAATAATATAAAAGTCTTGAAAATAACAATCTTAACATTAATCTCAGTTTATTTTAATAATGAGCAGATTTGGATGAAGGTACATTTTAAAACAATTCATATCAGTATGAGAAAAGGAAAGTTTTTTATGGTAAACTATAAAAATTAACTTCTTAATACAAATAATACAGGAATTTTATTGCAATGCCTAATAATTTTATTAATGTTAATCTGGTTCACATTTTATCAAATATTTATCAAAAATGGATTATAGTAGGTAGCAGTTGAGAACACAGCATCCTGACAGGCATTTATTCTAGTGAAGCTCATGAAAATTTAAATATATGCTATTTAGGTTGTTATTAAACCTTGGATTTTTCTTAAGCACAGTATTCATAAATAAATCCAAGGCTTAGTAGATAAGACAGAAAGAACTTGGGACTTTTAATCCTAGTTTTATTTACATAATATATCAAGTTTTTGTTGTTGCTATGACAGAATCCCTTGAGAATTTAATAAAAGATCCTATTCTTAGAAAATAAATAAGCATTTAAATATTTAAGATTTGCAGCATGTCACTTACATTTTCAAGAGGTGTTGAACCACTGGGAACTAGTTATTCTTTTTTTGTTAATAATTTATTTGCTTGTTTGTTTGTTTTTAGAGAGAGGGGAAAGGAGAAAGAGAGGGAGAGAAATATCACTGTGTGGTTGCCTTTCACTTGCGCCCCCAACTAGGGACCTGACATGCAACCTAGTCATGTGCCCTGACTGGGAATCAAACCAGAGACACTTGGCTCACAGGCCGACGCTCAATCCACTGAGCCACACCAGCCAGGGCTTAGTTATTATTCTTAAGAAATTAAATACATGTACAAAAATAAAGTATGCACTATAATTATCCAAACACATTTTTAGAAATCATGTAATCAAAATGTTTGAATTAAGTCTTAGAATGTCAGCATTGTGAAAAATTATTATACACAAAAAGATGTTGGTAT
The DNA here is from genome assembly GCF_987537825.1 of Furipterus horrens. NCBI lineage: Eukaryota > Metazoa > Chordata > Mammalia > Chiroptera > Furipteridae > Furipterus > Furipterus horrens. Next base: position 80,465,299 of record NW_028327174.1, on the reverse strand, counting down.
AAGAACATATATCGTTGCATAATTTATTACACACTTTAAAGTTATCTAGTGAGGAAAGACATCCAGTTAAACCTAGAGGATTAAATAAGCACTTACTTCTAATCCCTCTCATAACTCCATTAAAACAGCAGTAAAGAAATTCTTTAAAGAAATGACCCACATTAACAAAGTAATGGTAGAAAAGGTAATAACAGAGGATGGTTGTCAACAAATTGTAGAAAGATAAATGCAGACAGAGTAGGGACAGTTAACTTAGCATAGGAAGCTGGAACCAAAGTGCCTACAGTAGAGCAAAGTTAGCAAGAAGCAAGTAGATTTATAGCATAAAGCTCCAGGAAAGATGAATAACTGATGATAATAAATATCTCTGGAGGATGAAGAGAAAATGAAAATCAAAATGTATCGAAAGTTTGTATGAGGAACAGTTGAAAAACTCAGACCTCTTCCATTAGCCCCTGCAACAAAGAAAACTATCTTTTTTATCCACTTTCACTTTGCAGATGAAAAGAAGATTCATCTCTGTAGAGGTGTATCAGATGGATATAAACCCATTTTACAAAAAAACCTTACCAGAATGCCAATTCACCTAGTCAACTCACTGTGTGACCAATTCCACAATAGGCAGTTCATGGAAAACCAATGATTTTTTCCAGATGGCCAAAGAACTAAGTAGCCAATTTGTGGAATAATTAAATGGTTAAATTAACTTGATTTTTAACTATTTACTTTAACAATATTACATATAAATATATAATTATTGTAGACATGAGTTCTGTCCAGGGAAAACCCAGCCATTTAATATAACAAGAACTATTTGCGTGACATCGATGTAACCTGGCAGCCAAGGAGAGTGGACTGGAATGTGCATGCATAAATAATGACACTGCACTGTATTAGTTAGTGGTGGCAGTAGATGCCATTGAGTTAGCAAGTATTACATGTGGACATTACATACAAAATGACTGAGGAAGTAGAGCAATGAATCTGCATCAAATTTTGTGTTAAGCTTGAACATTGTTCTGCAGAAACTATTCAGATGATTCAGAAGGCTTTTGAGGACAGTGCAATGAGTGCAGCACAAATAAAAGTGTGGCACAAATGTTTCAAAGATGGTGGAGAATCTGTTCAAAGTGATCCATGTTCAGGAAGGCCTGAAACAAGCAGAACGCTTGAGAATTTGAATGTGTACAGGCTGCAATCAACAAAGATCAGCAACTGACAGTGCAAGAATTAGAAGCTGATCTGGGGATTCCAAAACCTACTGTGTCCAAGATTTTGATGCAGAATCTTGGCATGAAACATGCTGTGGCAAAATTCATTCTGTGGCTTCTGCTACCAGAGCAGAAGGAACATCATGCTACTGTTGCTAATGACTTGATTCAAACCACTGCCAATGAACCAGATTTCCTCAAGAAGCTCATAACTGGAGATGAATCATGGGTCTACAGCTATGATCCATGACGCAGGCTCAATCATTCCAATGAAAGTCGCTTGGTTCTCCACAGCCGAAGAAGGCATGGCAAAGTCACGCAAGATCAAGACTATGTTAACTGTGATTTTTTACTGGGAAGGGTTGTCCATCAAGAGTATGTCCCTCCAGGCCAAACAATTAATAAGGAGTACTACCTTCATGTTCTTCATCAGTTGAGAGATGCAATACATGAAAATGGCCACAGCTATACGCAACTGGTGATGGGTAGTTTCATCATGACAACATACCCACTCATGCATCACATTTTGTGCAGAAATTTTTGGTGAAACATCAAATCATTCAGGTGAGCCAGCCCCCCATAACTGAAATTTAGCACCCTGCAATTTATGGCTTTTACCAAAACTAAAATCACCTTTGAAAGGAAAGAGATTTCAGGCTGTCCATGAGATTCAGGAAAATGCGAAAGGGCAGCTGATGGAGATTCCAACAAAGGATTTTCCACAATGCTTTGAACAGTGGAAGAGATACTGAGAGAACTGTGTGAGATCTCAAGGTGCCTACTTTGAAGGGAACTGAGGCATCATTGTCCTATGTACAATGTTTCTTGTATCCTGTATCTTCTTCAATAAATGTCTCCATTTTTCATAGTGCATGGATGGATACTTTCTGGACAGACCTAATATATTATATCTATAATGTGAATTATTTTTATTAAAGTGTATATTTGAGAATGCATTCATAAAAATATTGGTCATAATTTATTAATAAAAATAATACATGTACAGGAATATAAGCATCATAAAATATTTAATATAGTCTGGAAACATATGTTTAGACACAGCTATAAACATTAGATAAAATATGGTTTTATATATAGCTATACTTTTAAAACATTGTTTTAAAACATTTTTTAAAATAATTTTTTAGTTTTTATAATTAAATTTATTGGATTCCCATTGTTTAAAAAATTATATTTCAAGTGTATAATTCTATAATACACCTTCTGTATATTGCATAGTGATTACCAGCCAAAGTCAAATCTCTTTTCATTTGCCCCACTTTACCTTTTACTACCTCCGTCTCTGATGTGCCCTGACTGGAAGATCGAACCAGCGACACTTAGCTCGCAGGCTGACACTCAATCCACTGAGCCAAACCAGCCAGAGAAGGAAAACTCTGACTCCAAAAAACCTCCGCTGCCTTGCGGCATACCTCTTCAGGGGAAAGGCTAAGGGAGTAAACCCCGACAGAAAATCCGGAGCCGGAGTCCCTAAGGCGGTTCGACGTTGTAGTCAACACCGGCAACTCCTGCGGCGCACCTGAAGCCAAGCTGTATTGACTCCGTCTTTCCCTTGGACCCTTCAGCTGCGAAGAGAGGGGGCGTCTGCTGCTTGGGCAACAGCAGACCCTCCATATCACCCTGCCCAGGTTCTGTAGCTTCAGCTTCACTGGAGAGGACACTCAAGCGTCATCGCAAGATGTCGATCCAACACGGGAGGAGACAGATACCGTGTCACTCCCGAGTCGGACTGCACAGCCATTCTCGGCGGTGCAGATAGACTCTTAAGAAGCTACACCATCGTCTCTCGAGACGGACGGCTGCCAACGACCTCCGTCTCATTCCCTTCCCCTCTGTTAATCACCATATTGTTTTCTGACTATGGATTTTTGTTTGTCTTATTTTCTCATTTGTTGTTTTTAGGTTTATACACCACATATGAGTGATATCAGATGGTTCTTGGTTTTTTTCTTTCAGCTGTTAGAATGGCTATTATCAACAACCCAACTAATAATAAGTATTGGGGAGGTTATGGAGAAAAAGAAAGCCTCATTCATTGCTGCTGGGAATGTAAACTGGTACAGCCACTATGGAAAACAGTAAGGAGATTCCTCAAAAAATTAAGAATAGAATTAACATATGACCCAACAAACCCTCTTCTGGGCATGCAAAAATTTTGAAAACATTTATTTGTAAAGATACCTACACCACCATGTCTATTGCAGCATTATTCACTGTGAACAAGACATGGAAAAACCAGAAGTGTCCTCTGATAGATGATTGGATAAAGAAGATGTGGTAAATATATACAATGGAATACTACTCAGCCATAAGACAAAATGAAATACTGTCATTTGAGACAACATGGATGGATCTTGAGAATATGCTAAGTGAAATAAATCTTTAGTTTTAAATATAGTTTATAGTCCCCATTTTTGTGAAGGTAAACAAGGATTATTTGCTGAGGCCAGAAATGACAAGAAAGTATAAATCCAGAAGAGTAATGAAACTTTGGCAACAGTCATCAACCTCAATGTATCTGCCCAGTTGTAGAGCATTAAAATGTGCCCTTAATAAACCAAATGAACCTAGCAGAGGACCAAGCCTGGCACCTGAAGAGCAGAAGAGAAAAGTTTCAGACAGAATCACTCATAAAAATTCGAGATCTATAGAGAAAAATCTTCAGTGGGAACATCAGAAAGAAGCCTGCTACAGAGAGGGAGCCCTCCTACCTACTAGATCTTGGCTCTGGGGAAGTCTTTAAAAAAAGAATGGCTATCAAATAAAATGGTTACTTAACCTTTAGGTAAACTCATTAAACTTTGACCCATATAAAACAATAACAATAATATCTCAGTGTACTTAAGAAGTCATGAGAATCGAAATAATCCTGGATGATAATGCTATGTTTACATAATTCATAGGTAAAAGAGATAATCAAGTTGGAAGAATTCATAAAAAAATTAAAAATTGAGGGCAAAAATCTATATTCTTTTCTAAAGACTAATATTTGAATTAATCAGGATGTATTTTAAGGTCAAATGACCGAAGTAAATTGTTCATTTTGGTTCTATGGAAATATTGAAATTTGCATGTACTTTTGAAAACAGCCATTTCTACTTAAATTCATATGTGATCTATTTTTTTAAACCAATATGTATACATAAAATCCATATTGTATATTTTCATGCGGGTCAATCTCTTCCCTCTGAGTGTTATGTTTTTTCTACTATTGATAAGTGCTTAAAATTTCTAATGTTATAGAAATAATTTCTGAAAAATAATTTCTGAAAAATAATTTTAGGAGCAAACCCAAACTTCTAAGTAAAATTCATGGATGGTAAAATGAATTCACTCACACACACAAAAAAAGTTCAGTTCAGTCTCCACGAACCAACACCTTTAAACTTTTTAAAAAATAATTTATTTATTTGTTTATTTTTAGAGAGAGGGGAAAGGAGAAAGAGAGGGAGAGAAACATCACTGTGTGGTTGCATCTCACTCGTGTCCCCAGCTGGGGACCTGACATGCAACCTAGTCATGTGCCCGGACTGGGAATCGAACCAGCGACACTTTGTTCGCAGGCCAACACTCAATCCACTGAGCCACAGCAGCCAGGGCAACACCTTTAAAATTTGATTAAGTTAGTTCAGACAGTATTCAGATAAAATCTGAGCTCATGGTCTCTAGCCAAACCAAATAAAAGGCAAACATTTTGACATTTTCAGAATACTCTTAATAATTTCAACACCCGTTGTTCCATATTCTTCTGTCTGCAAAATGTGAGAATAATAAGAGATTTCTTTAAAAAGGTATCTTGCCTTTATAACTATATCAATGTTTGTAATTCATAAACCATATTCTCATAACTACTTTATAAATTTTTTATAATGCAATTTATAAAGTCAAAATTAATATCTCTAATTCCTCAATATTCTGGAGGAATCAACTTCAGCATATCTGATAGGTTCAACATATTAAGGAAAAGCATAAAAATTCAATTATATTTCAGCTGAATTTAATTGCTTTGCTTTTGTTAATCTTTAAAACAATGAATTCAAACATACAACACTGTCACATTAAGACAGAAGAGGGTTTATGGACAAGGGATTAATTACATTGGTGTAAATAGAACGTCGAAGTAAAAAACGACAGTGCAGAAATACAGAGCTAGCAGAAATGGGCTGTCATCACTCCTAGGCCCAATGGACAAAAGGTAAAAACACATTATTAGGAACTGGAAGAAAGAGATATATCTACAGTTGACTTCACTGAGAGTAGCAATGATCTCTCCTTTTAGGAAAGTCAGTCCTGGTGATCTCAAGGAACCAGGGAATAAATATCTGACCTCTATCTCCTCTCTTTCAGGTGTCACAATCAGTGTCCCCATTGACACAACTCAGAATGCAGGATAATGGTCCAGATTATATAGATGTAATTTATAAATATCAACATCCTGTTTAGAGCTCAGAGTGGGAATTGGCAAAAGGTAGATTTAGAGGGACAAATGAAGAAATACAGCACTTTAAGATTCTAAGTTCAGCAAGATACATTAAAAGAGAAAAAAAATGAAATGTTGTTTACATTATTACAATTCTCAGATTTGAAAAATCACATTAACAAAAAAAATCCCAAATTTTCAAAGGCAATATCAAATGGCAATGAAAAACTAGAGTAGAATAAAATAGTTGTACACCTTCTTTCTATATATGTTTGTGACTCTCTGCATGTACATTTCATTTTTCTTTTGAAGTAAAGTTAATGAAATAACATTCTTAAGTGCTTTAAATATTTATATCTCCTTGAAAATTTATGTATTTTAACTCTAATATTCTAAGCATTTTTCTGTGATAATAAAAATTCCATTGTGATGAATTTTTCCATAACAAAACTACATTTTCCTAAATAATTAAATCTACATAATAATTTTATAAGTATTCAGAAATTTTATTTTTTAAATAATATAAAATTTAGATAATAAAAAGTTAATATTAAAACCTCTATATAAGTTTTAAAGCTTCATTTCATTATATCCCCATGATTCTAGAGACATTTATAAGATTACAATACTTTATTTTCCTCCAGAGAAAATCAGGATAACTTTTAAATGATTTATGTTTTTTGTAACTTTATTTTTAGTTTTGTGTTTTGTTTTTTTAAGCTCAATTTCTTTTTGTTAAATGAGAAGCAATATCAAAATGGAGGAATTTTGTTTCTGGATGACAAGCAGATTAAATAGCACCATTATTTACTTGTTTTTATCAGTTTGGGGTGGCTGTTAAGAATACTACCTCTGTAATCACAAGGACCTTGGTTAAAATTCTGACTTGGGCAATTATTTGTAATAAATAAGCACATACTTTATAAACTCAAATTCTTTATTTTTTAAATGAAAATAATAAGTGTATTGACTGTAATAATGTCTACCTACCTCATGTTTTCAAAAATAAATAACAAGACAAAAATCTCTTAAGCAGACATAGCTCTTCCACCCCATATCCATGTCACACATAGCACATCCAAACATCTACAAGCTCCCAGATTTAAGCTAGCTTCTGCATAGGAGGAAATTACTCTAAAACCTTTTTTTAAATACTCAAAAGTTCTTTGATTGAAATACAGTGCCTGAAGCAGAGTGCTAAGAGAGAATTATATGTTCTGACCGTATCTGAAAAAAGTAAGGTAGATATATTCAGATCAAGAGTCCACTATCTCTCAGTTCATCTAATAAATCATTTGATGAAGCATATCTGCATTAGTCAGAGCTCTCCAGAGAAACAGAACCAATGATGTATATTATATACAATATAATAATTTCATTATATAAGTATTTATTTACAATATATATTTTATAGACTAAAGTAATATGCATTTATTCAGTTAAATTATACATGTTCAAAGTAACTCTTAAGACCCATATTTATAAATTTAGCTGTGATAAAGTTTGGGTTTTTTTGGTTTTAGCAAATGATTAGGGTTTTGCAAATGATTCATATTGCAACAAAATGAAATCTATATATTCTGTGTCTGAAAGAGAGAGAAAGAGAGAGAGATTGATTAATTACAGGAATTGGCTCTAGAGCTTATGAAGGCCAAGGAATCCCAGGATCTGCTATCACTAAATTCTGCAAACTGAAAAAGCAGGAAAGCTGGTGGAATAATTCAATCTGGGTCCACAGGCCTGAAAACCAGAAGCACAGATGTCCAAAGGTGGGAAAGGATGGATGGCCCTACTTAACAAAGAGGAAATTTTCCCTTCCTTCATTTTTTGTTCTCTTTGTGCCCTTAACAGATTGGGTAGTGGTGAAGTGGACCTTTCCTCAGTCTACCAATTTTAATGTCAATCTCTCCCAGAAGCATCCTCACAGACACAGCCAGAAAAAAATGGTTTACTAGCTATTTGGATATCCCTTAGCCCATTCAAACTGACATATAAAATTAACCATCATAACGTCCAATTAGCCCCTCCATCAGTTTTACCCTCTTCCAAGGCAAGAAGACCTTCACTTGACGGATGATTTTTGTGCTCTCCTGTGAGTTTTTCCCTCACCACAGCATATAAAGGGATCGGTTAAATTATGTCAGTCATGTCAATTCTCTGCTCAAAACCTCCAGTTGTTTCCTATATCACCCAAAATAAAAACCAAGTGTTTTTTAGTAACCCAAAAAAGTCTGGGCTTCAAAATGTAGACAGAAAGTAGATTAAGGAATGCCTAAGGCTAAGAGGTTAAGGACACTGGGAGGTGATAGCTAAACGTGTATGTGGAATTTGGGGGAGAGAGAGGGTGATAAAAATGCTCTAAAATTATTCTAATGATGGTTGCACATCTGTCTAAATATACCAAAACACTTTAAGTGGTGAATTTATGATATGTGAATTGTAGTGCAATAAATCTGCTACCAAAAAGAAATAACATGATATTGTTTGTCCTCGTCTGCCATGACTACTTCTCATCACTCTGCTGCAGCCACTCTGAGCTCCTTGCTGTCCTTCAAACAAGCTAGGCAAAGCTAATGCCTTAAGATATTGGCACTGGCTGTGCCACTTACCCATTACACTCATTCAGTTCTAAAATCTTAGTGATCACTGGGCATCTTTAACATAAATTTGCACTGCAATAAATTTTTGAAAATGATTAAGTCACCATTTCCCAAAATAATTCGGTCTGACACTAATCCAAAGGGCTCTTATTTAAGAACAGTTATAGTGATTTAAATTTTGAAATGCTGCATATAAATTCAACTCTTTCAAAATTCCGTGTGAAACATTAACATATTAAAATCTCTGTGGTAAAGGAATCAATTTACCTTTGGTTGTTCCTGTACTTCCAAAATGTACTTAGACCAAAATACTCATTTCTGTATTACTTTCCATATAACATGTCATAAAATATCCCTTTATGTAAATGCTCTATTAGGCAAATTTATTTCCACACCCTTGAATAAAGGTGTATAATTTCAATCTTTATTGGCAATGTCAACCTTAATACATCCCTACCTACTTCAACTGTCAATCTAAACTTCTTGTGGTAAACTTTCTACTATAAAATCACAATCATTTATGTTTGATGAAACTACATTTATTATGAAAGGATCAAGAGAAATTGGACAATTCTATAAATAAAACGATCTGCTCACAGAATGCTATAGATTTTATTTTGTTACAACATGAATTATTTATAAAACCTTGTTATTAATAAAACAAGGACATTTTATCATACTTGAATTTATAAATATCTTTCTTAAGAGTTAAACCTTTATAGTTTAACTAAATAAATATGTATACCTTTAGTCTAGAAACTATATATTAACTAATATTAGTAAGAAAAAAATGTCATTTTATTGTAAAAAAATGGAGGTTATGTCACAGATCAGTTGAAAATTTTACAGCAAAATGTCAATTCTGTTTATTGTATAACTTAAAACAAAAATATGAATGAGTCATACATTACAAATAAGCAATCCAAATGTTTTTTCTTATCTGAGAGCCTCTATCTTGAATTTTTCTGAAATATAATAATCTGGCAAATAGTTCTTACACGTACATACATTTGTATATCTGATATTTGGTTTGAAAAATATTGCCGTCAATTGCTAAAACAAATACTTATGTGTATTAGTGTATTCACAATGTTCTTAACTTTCTTTTCCTTTATATCTGGCTCTCTTTCATCTTAACCTTAACCCTTCTTGATTAGATTATCCTTGTCTTGGGAATTTCAAATTGGGTATATTTTCCCAAACACATATCTAAGTATATTTCTTTGAATTAAAACCACTCAGTCTATAAAATCTCCTATAGTTAAATCTATGTATTATGTGGATTGCCCCTAATTCTTACTAAAATATAAGGCAAAGAAATAGTTTGCAAATAACACGTGATGTATGTTTTTAACATTCATTACATTTCAGAGTATAAATTTGTGACTATTCTAATTTCGGAAGCATCATAATCCTCCTTTAAAATTATTTCCTCTAGGAACTTTAAAGAACCTGAAAATCATAAGGAACTACTCATTTTCACCACTAAGATACTTGGAAAATAGTGATTGATATGCTAAATAATTTTAAATCTTGATCTTATTTTGCATATCTCATAGGTGCTAGTTCTTTGTCATGTCTATTTTCTTTTTTTCTTTATGGGCATTTAATCAGTTAACTTGTACTATCTAACAATTTACCCCAAAATTAATGGTTCAAATAAACAACCATTTTTTGTTGTTGTTGATTCTAATTCTGTGAGTCAGCAATTTAGACTGAGTTCAGCTGAGAAGTTTTATGGTCTGGGTTGGACTTACTACAACAGTTGATCAGATGATAGGCGTCTTGGGGCTGGATGATATAAGGTGGCTTCACCTTCATGTGTGGCGGTTGGCAAGCTGTTGCCCAGGCTCTCGATGTGGTCTCTCCACCCACTTTACATTGATTCCAAATGAAGACAATAATCCAAAAGGGAGAGAGCAGAAGCTGCAAGTCTTTTAAGTTCCAAGCTCAAAATGTGCACAAGTTATACATAGCATGTTCATTTGGTAAAACAAGTAATTTAGCAAAACCAGATTAAAGATGTGAGGGAAAGCACCCTACGTTTGATGTGAGAGGCTGCCAAAATGTGTGGACAGTTTTATATATAAAATCAACACATAATCAATATAGCTTTCCCACCCTGTGATCCAGCTGGATATGGCCATGTGACTGAATTCCAGCCTGTGAAACACTACATGGATTCTTTTCCATTTTTTTTTTTTCCTTTCTAATACACCAGATTGCAATGACTAAGGTAGCATGAAAACTGTAACTGAATAACCAGTGGAGTCCCACTGCTCACTGCCAAAGGGCAAAAACTCTGGAGGTGGAGTTCGGTGGAAAGGGAGAGGAATCTTATTAGAAGGCTCTAGAATTTAAAATAATGGCAGGTTTCAGCCTCAAAGCCCAGTTCCTCTAAGAAATCCAAAGAAAATCACTCTGCCACCCTTTACCAGCTCAGTTCAAGGCTGTGCCAAGAATCAGTTCTCCCAGTAAAAGTGCTGATCTTTAAGAAACACAGCTTGCTTAGCTGGATTCTAGTCACTGTCTGGCTTCAGTCATCTTTCAGAATCTCTGCATCTGGGCGTGCTACTCACGGGGCGGTGCACTGCCCGCTTCGTCCAGCCGCGCCCCTCCGGTGGGTCTGTGTGCTGGCCTGGACTTCCTCCCCTTCTGCCCTACCAGCCCAGTGCCCACTGTGCTCCTGCCCAAGCAGGCATGCACAGCTTCCAGGGAGGGTGCACGGGGAACGTTTCTGGACCCCAAGAGGTCTCCGGGGCCTACTGGCCTAGGAATTTGGGTACCCAGCACCGAGGACAAGGGGGAGAAAAAAGGGAGCATCGTTTCTGAAGTCTCAGCTTTATAGAGTCTGGTCCAAAATTCTCTGTGGAATGGAATAACGTAGGCGGGTGTTTCCCTCTATCAACTCCATGCTGCCTGGTTGCCAAGGCAACTGCTCACGTGCAATCCTCCAAGCTTCCCAACCCCTACCCCATCTCTGAGTGGATGCAGCCTCTCATACCGTTCCTGGGGTCCTCTCTACCCAGAAATCCAGCCAGACCTCCCCCATTGCAAAACCAGGTAATAAACATCAAACTTTCCTCAGCTTGAGTTTTTGAATAACTGTGTGAACAGAGAATCCATATTTACCTGCTGCCTCATCGGTCCTGCTTCCTGAAGCAATCCTAAACAACATATGAGTAAACTAGAAACTTCATATTAATATATTACCCAATGGGGCTAATATTTAGCGTAGCCTAACTTCCTATAATTAATACAGTGAGATTTCTTTTTTTGTATTGTTGTCATTATGTAATAAACTTTTAATAATATTAAAATTGCTCTTTCCCAGCAGATATTTTTGAGAGTAAGAAGTCCATTCTTAAGTGAAAGTTTCTGCATTTTTACTAAAGGCATAATTTCTATGGTAAATGTGAAGTTTGTTGATAAAACTATTGCATATATGTAATACATCTGCAAATTTCTCATGTAAGGTATATAGCATTTCTAATGTCTTTGTAGAGAGACTCAAGTTTAAAGTTCAGTTATGTACAGTTTAATCTGATCCTCAGTGGAGTCTAGAGATGATGAAATATCCTTTGGATTATGCATAGTAATGTTCCAACTTGGAGATTCAGGAATAACAATTTCAGGGAAGAAAGAATCTTTGAATAAAATAGAAAATTCTTGTTAATAGAAATTGATTTCTTTCAAAAACTTTTAGCAATCTTGAGAAGAAATCAGATTATCAAAAAGAAGACACCCCAAAATAATTGAGTTTTTGGAACAAAACTTCAAATCCTCTAGTATTTTTTTAATTGTATTTTTCCATTATCATTTATCCCCCTTATATTCCCTACCCACCCCACTGTTGTCAATGTTCATGAGTCCTTTTTACTTTTTGCTCAATCCTTTCACCCCCTTACTGCACCCTCATAGCTGTCAATCTGCTCTCTGAGCTTGTCTTTAATTTTTCATGTTAGTTCAGTTTGCTCATTAGATTCCATACATGAGTAAATCATATGGTATTTGTCTTTCTCTGACTGGCTTATTTCACTTAGCATAATGTTCTCCAGGTCCAACCATACTGTCACAAAAGATAAACTTTCCTTCTTTACAGCTCTATCCTAATCCATTGTGTAAATGCCCCATAATTATTTTATCACTCATCTACGGACACTTGGACTGGTTCCATATCTTGGCAATTGTAAATAACAAATCCTCTAGTAATTTTTATATATAATGCTTTCATGATGTAATAATCATAATAATATAGATTAGCTTCAATCAATGTGTCTTTTTTCTTGTTAAAGTAATGCAAGATAATATTAAAATATGAATAGTACAGATGTTAAAATAAAAATTAAATGCCTCTCCCTCCCACTCCATGACCTAAACTTCTTCCATTGTTAAATGATAGCTACTTTTTATAAGTTCTTTAATTCTTCAATAATTTTCTATTAGTCTTCTTTTCTCTTTATTCTATATTTGGGATTTTCACTTAATAATATATCTTAGATATATTTCTATTTAAAAATATACATAAATTGCTATTTTATCACTTTCTGATTTTAGGCAGTTTTTGTTGATTCCTCCATGAATTGTAAGAAAATTAGCACACTTATGTCCTTATGTCATTTCTCTTTCAACATTTTTTTCCAGACATTCTCACTTAGTATTTTTATATTGTCAAGATTTAAGAAATTTACATTCTGATTTATACACAGAATTTTGAGATATGTTTATAGTTTTATATTTAAATCCTTTCATGCACATTGTCATTCTTCTGTCACCATTTTTCTGAAACCATGGTACTATTATTATTTTGTTAAATTTAGAGTTGGCTAAATTTCAATCACAGGTTTTATTAATCTACATTTGAAATTGATAATAACTTGACAGGAATAAAATTATACAGTCATATCTTCTGCCTCAAACTGTTGTAGACATGGCAAGCAAATCTTCCAGTATTGATTAATAAAACCTATGCAAAAAAAAAAAAAAATCTGAAGTCAGATTGATTTTTGTTTTGTTTTTACTGAAGGTGGTTGGCTTTTTGAATGTGGAGATCATAGAATTTGTCTTTGAAATGGAAAAAAAAACATAAAAAAATATATCACATTGTTGATCATTCTATATCAAGGCTTCATGGGACTTAGTTTATCCTTTCCATTTTATTTTACTTTTAAATTAATTTACTTTTTTTTGTTTGTTTGTTTGTTTTGTTTTGTTTTTTAGAGAGAGAGGAAAGGAGAAAGCGAAGGAGAGAAACATCACTGTGTGGTTGTCTCTCACTTGCGCCCCCAACTGGGGACCTGATGTGCAACCTAGTCATGTGCCCTGACTGGGAATCGAACCAGCTACACTTATCTCGCAGGCCGACGCTCAATCCACTGAGCCACAGCAGCCAGGGCTTTATCTTTTCCATTTTAAAATGAATATTGTAGCAAATGCTGTGTTTCATCTTTATCATTTCAATTACTTCTATCATTTTTATGCACCAGCACCAAGTATGATCTCACAACAATGAGCACCTGAGTCTCTGTTAGAGGACTGTTTTCAGGTTACCAGACTCATTTTGCCTGCTCTTCAAATACCAGAAGTCCTGAGAATTTACTGTATATCCCCATTTGGCCTGGGAGTAACTGTTGAACAATGACTACATTATGCAGGGTATAAATACTACAAATCCCTTGCCTCTGACTGGGATAACTCTCAGATATGAGCTACACTGTCTCCAGAGCAGCCCTGGGATCATGTTCATGTTTCCATGTTCTGGTATTTTACTAGGAATCATACCACTGTTTGGCTTCCTTCCATTCTTGTTCCCATTTTTTCACCCCCTACTGATTTTGTCTTGGAAAAATCATAATCCTTTTTCTGCATCCTTCAACTCAATATCTGCTTCTAGTGTATTACTTTATTTCAGAAAAGTTTTCTCCTTTTATATCAGAATACTTTTTAGTTCATTTATTGTTTTCTAATTTTAAAGAATATTAATTATGCTTATAGAGGTTCTTTTAAATTATCATTTCTTTGATCACATGCCTTTCTATTTTCTTTTCCATTTTGTTTCATGTAATTTCTCTAAGCCTTTTATACATCCATTTGACTTTAACTTTCATTGTCTATTTTATATTTTATTGTTTCTAGTATAGTTTTTATTTCTATAACACCTTTATTATTATATTTATGTATTTTCAAATCTGTCAGTTTACTTTTTCTACTACTTTTTGTGCTTTTCTTTGTTATACCTCTATTTCTTCCTTCACTTTTTAAAACTCATTCTCTTTTTCTATCTCAATTGTTCACACTCTCTTTTCCTTAACACTTTGAGTCTATTTCTCATTACTTCTCTAAAATTGGGGAATTTCTTTTAAATGTCCACTCTTTTTTTGAATGAATTCTTACTCTTTTATATCGTGTGCATGCATTTTCTGTTTACATATTATTTTGCTAATTTTTAAACATTAATTTTAACAGATGTCTGCTTAACGTATAAAATTCCAAGGTTAACAGAGTTATATTCCTTGATTACAAAGAAATGGCATAATAAGTGTGTTTTATACATTAACTGACTTAATTCCCATCACAAATATGTCTATTCTTATCCTCGATTTATAAATAGGGAAATAAATGTTAATTAATAAGATTATATACACTGATTAGATAGTTGATGAGACCTTCCCAAACCTATAGAAAGATCTAGATGCTGGAATCCAAGAAGCAAAAACAACACTTAGTTATCTCAGTCTAAAGAAGTCTTCTCCAAGGCACATTGTATTAAAATTGTCAAAAATTAATGACAAAAAAAAAAAAAAAAAAACTCAAGGAAACCAGGGGAAAAGGGAAGTAAACTAAATTAAAGCTAATTCTCAGCAGAAAACCTGTAAGCCAGAAGATAGTGGAATCAAATATTCAAGCTACTTAAAAAATATATACAAGCCAAGAACAATATATCCAACCAGGTTAACTTTTAAATATGAAGGAAAATTAAAGACTTTTCCAGACATACAGAAGCTGATGGGATTTATCGCTATAACACCTCTAATGCAGGTAATACTCAAGGGGGATATTCTACCTGAAACAAAGAATAAAAAGCCCAAAACTATGAGTGAGATTACCAACTAACTCACAGTACAAATAGGGATCATTTGTGACAAGGAAGACATAAAAGGGAAGGGGGTAAAGATCTGAATTGGAAAAGAAGGATGGAAATCAGATTCATTCTAAAGAAAAAGGACTACTGTATACATGAAACAATCTTTTTCATAAACCTAATTATAACCACACACAAAGAAACCAAAACTGATCAACATAGCTTAAAAAAAAAAAAAAACAGAAATAAGAAGTAAGGAATTACAGTAAACAAAAACAACATACAGAAAAACAAACAAAATGAACCAATGGATGCACAAAGCTACCAGGAAACAAATGATAATATGACTGTGGAAAATCTTCATATATCAATAATTATCCTTAATATAATGGACTTAAGTCACCAATAAAGAGGCACAGAGTAGCAGACTGGATCAAAAACCAAAACCCAACAATATGCTGCCTGTAGGAGACACATCTAAGCTGCAAAGACAAAGTTAGATTCAAAGTGGAAGGGTGGAAAGTAATTCTCCAACAAATGACATCCACTCAAAAGGAAGTGTAGCTATACTTATGTATGACAAACTAGATTTCAATATAACAAAAGTAACAAGAGACAAAGATGGACATTTTATAATAATAGAAGAGATACTATATCAAGATTACATAAACACTTCTTAATATAAATTCACGCAATCATGGCATATTGAAATATATAAAGCAACTACTAACAGAACTAAAAGGAGAAACTGACAAAAAAACACAATTATATTTGAGAAATGTAATACACCATTGAAAGCTCTAGCAAGGTCATCCAAATAGAAAATCAATAAAGAAATATTGTCATTAAAAGAAACATTTTAGACGAAATGGACATAATTGACATTTAGAATTTTCATCCCTAACTATCAGATTATGCATTTTTCCCAGTGCTCATGAAACATTCTCAAGGGTAGACCAAATATTGGGTCACAAAATTATCCTCAACAAATTTTAAAAGATTGAAATTATACCAAACATATTCTCTGACCACAATGCTTTGGAATTAGAAATCAGCTGCAAAAAAAGTAAGAAATCCACAAATATGTGGAGATTAAATAATATAATACTTAAAAATGACTGGATCAAATAATAAATAAATGGTGAGGTCAACAGACATAGAGAGACAAATGAGAATGACAGTATAGTATACCAAAACTTCTGGGATGCAGCAAAAGCAGTAATAAGAGGGAATTTTATATGATTACAGGCCTACCTTGAGAAACAAGAGAAATCCCAAGTAAACAACCTAACTCTGTATCTTAAAAGAACTCAAAAAAAAAAATAACAAATAAAAAAAAAACCACCAAAGTCAGCAGAAGAAAGGAAATAATAAAAATTAGAGCAAAATTGAATTAAATAGTAAACAAAAAGACTACACAATATTAATATAATGAAGAGTAGTTATTTGAAAATATTAATAAAATTGACACCCCCCTGGTAGACTACATAAAAAAAAAGAATCATATAAACAAAATTATAAATGGAAGAGAAGTTACCAAAGACATCACAGATATATGAAGGATCATACTAGAGTACTACAAAAGACTATATGCCACCAAATTCAATAACATAGAAGAAATTGATAAGTTCCTAGGAATATATAACCTTCTAGACTGAGCCATAAAAAAATTGGAAAATCTAAATAGACCAATAAACAGTGAGGAAATTGAAACAACTATCAAAAACCTTCCAAACAATAAAAGTCCAAGACCAGATACTTTACTAGTGAATTCTACTAAACATTCAAAGATTATTTGATACTAATGTTTTTCAAACTTTTCCAAATATTTGAGGAATAGGCAATGCTTTGTAACATATTTTATGAGGCAAACATAATTCTGACACCAAAACCTGGCAAAAAATATCACACACACACACACAAACACAAATACATGCAAGCAGACCAATATCTCTGAGGAATATAGTTACAAAGATTCTAATCAAAATACTAGCAACTCAAATAAAACAATACATTTATAAAGAATACATCACAATTATGTGGGGTTCATTTCAGGGGAAAAACAATGGTTCAAGGTAAGTACATTGATCAGGGTAATACAATGCATTAAGACAACAAAGAATAAAAATCACAATCTTATTATAGTTACAGAAAAATCACTTGGTAAGATACATCTATTAACAGTTAATAAAATGGGTATAGAACAAAAGTTCCTCAACATAAAAAGGCCATGTCTGACAAAACCTCAGTCAGTATCATAGTCAATGGCAAAAAACTGAATGTTTTTTCTCTAAAATCAGGAACAAGGATGCACATTCTTACCCCCCTTGTTTAACATAGTTCTGGAAGTCCTAGCCAAGGCAATCAGGCAAAAGAAAGATATAAAAAGCATCAAAATTGGGAATGAAGAAATAAAAGTGTCACTTTTTACAATGACATAATTCTATATAAAGAAAACCCTAAAACTCCACCAAAAAAAAAAATGTTAGAAGCAATAAACAAATACAGTAAAGTTGAAAGACACAAAATCAATTTTTAAAACCCACTGCTTTCCTGTACACTAATCGTGAAACTTCTGAAAAAGAAATGAAAAAAACAATTTATTTTGCACTTACAACCAAAATAATAAAATATCTAGAAATTAACTTAACAATGAATATGAAGGAAATATATACTGAAAACTACAAAGCAATATTAAAAAGGATTGAAAAATACACAGTGAATGGAAAGATATCCCATGTTCAATGGATTAGAAGAATCAACATGTTCAATTAGCCATCTTGCCCTAAGTAATATACAGATTTAATGCAATTCCCATCCAAATCTCAATGTTATTTTTAAATAAATAGAACAAAAAATAATTAGATTTGTATGGAATGACAAGAGTCCCCTAATAGTCAAAGTAATCCAGGGGAGGTGGGGGGACAAAGCCAGAGGTATCACAATAACTGACTTTGAATTATATTACAGAATTACAACATGATATTATCATAACAACATGGTATTATCAGAAATACAGACACACAGACCAATGGAACAGATATGAGAGCTCAGAAATATAACCACATATATATGGGCAAATAATTTTTGACAAAGGAGCAAAACACACAATGTAGAAAGGAAAGCCTTTTCAATAAATGGTGCTGGGAATTTAGGAAAGCCACAGGCAAAAGAATAAAACTAGATGGTCCCCATGTAAAATATTAATTCAAAAATGGATCAAAGACCTTAATATAAAATCTGAATTAATAAATTACATAGAAGAACACAGGTACTAAACTTATGGACCTTGGTCATAGAGAATGTTTTATGAATTTGACTCCATAGGCAAGAGAAGTAAAGGCAAAAATAAATGAATCAGACTATATCAAACTAAAAAGCTTTTGCCCTGGCTGTTATGGCTTAGTGGATTGAGTGCCAACCTGCAAACTGAAAGGTCACCAGTTTGATTCCCAGTCAGGGCACATGACTGGGTTGCAGGCCAGGTCCCCATCTGGGGGCATGTGGGCCAGATCCCCAGTTGGGTGCATGTAAGAGGCAACTGATTGATGTATTTCTCATCTATCCTTCCCTTCCTTCCCTTCTCTCTAAAAATAAATAAATAATATATTTTAAAAAAGAAAAAAACATGAACAAAGGCACAGATAAGTAAGAAAGCAGGGGTTATATTTTGAGGATATAGACTATCAATATATAAAAATAATAATAAATTAAAAATAATATAAAAAGCTTCTGCAGAGCAAAGAAATGAACAACAGCCATAAAAAGCAGCCAAATGAATGGGAGATGATGTTTGCAAACAGCTCCAACAAGAGGTTAATATAGAAAATATATTTTAAAAACTCATACAACTTAACACCAAACATACAAACAATCCAATTAAGAAATGAGAAGCGGACCTGAACAGACACTTCTCCCAAAGAGACATATAAATGGCCAACAGGTACATGAAAGATATTCAACTTCACTAGCTATTAGGAAAATAAAAATATAAACTACAATGAAGTACCACCTCACAACTGTTAGAATGGCTATTATTAACAAAACAGGTAATAAAATGTTTTGGAGTGGTTGTGAAGCAAAAGGAACCCTCATTCACTGCTGGTGTGAATATAAACTAGAAAAGCAACTATGGAAAAGAGTATGGAAGTTTCTAAACAATCAATAATTGAGTTACCATATGACCCAACAATCTGCCTTCTGGTTATCAACCTGAAAAACTCAAAAACATCTATTTGCAAAGATATATGCATCGTTATATTCATTGCAGAAGTATTCACAGTAGCAAGGACATTGTTGAAACAATATTTGCAATTCAATAAATGTATTATACTACATAAACAAAATGAAATATAAAAACCACATGATCATATCAATAGATGCAGAAAAGAGCATTTGACCTAATCCAGCACCCATTTATGATAAAAACTCTTGGCAATATGGGAATAGAAGAAACATACCTCAAAGTAATAAAGGCCATATATGACAAACTCACTTCCAGCATCATATTCAATGGGCAAAACTACAATTTTTTTTCCTAAAATGGGGAACAATACAGAGATGTCCACTTTCACCACTCTTATTCAACATAGTACTGGAAGTTATAGGCACTACAATCAGGCAAGAGCAAGAAATAAAATCATCAAATTGAAAAGGAGAAAGTAAAACTGTCATTATTTGCAGATGACATAATATGTATATAGAAAACCATGAAGATTCCACCAATAAACTACTAGAATTAATAAGTCAATTCAGTAAAGTAGCAGATTATAAAGTTATTGTTCAGAAATAAGTTGTGTTGTCATACACCAATAATGTACTATGAAAAAAGGGGACTAAGAAAAAAATCCCATTCACAGTTGCTTCAAAAAGACTAAAATACCTGGAAATAAATTTAAACAAGGATGTAAAAGATCTGTACTCAAAAATTAGGAGACACAGATGAAAGAAATTGAAGAAGATACAAATAAATTGAAGTATATACCATGTTCATGGATAGGAAGGATTAACATCATTAAAGTGTCTGTGTTATTAAACTATAGATTCAACACAATTCCTATCAAGATATCAGTGGAGTATTTCACAGAACTAGAATAAATATTCCAAAAATTTATATGGAACAACAACAACAACAACAACAACAAAAAAATAGAAATAGTGATTCTGAGAAAAAAGAACAAAGTTGGACGAGTCACACCACCTGATATCAAACTATACTACAAAGCAATAGTAATCAACATAGCATGATACTGGCATAAAACAAACATATATATGAATGGAACAGAGAAAAGAACCCAGAAATAAACTCACACATTTATAGTCAATTAATATTTGACAAAAAGGAAAAACATACAGCAGGGTGAAGGTAGTCTATTCATTAAATGGCATTGGAAAATTTGGAGATATATGCAAAAAAACAAAACTAAACCACCTTCTTCTTACACCATCCACAAGATTAAATTCAAAATAGATTAAAGATGTAAATGTTAAACTCTAAACCATAAAACTCCTAGATATAAACATAGGCTGTAAAATCTCAGACATTTCTCACAGCAATATTTTTTTTTCCAAAATATGTCCTTGGGCAAGGGAAACAAAAGAAAAAATAAATAAACAAATGGGATTGTATCAAGCCAAAATGTTTTTCATAGCAAATGAAACTATCAACAAAATTAAAAAACAACTCACTAAATGGGAGAATCATATTTACTAATATATCTACAAGGGGTTAATATCTAATATTTATAAAGAATTTATAAAATTCACAATAAAAACAAACCATCCAATTAAGAAACGGGCAAAGGACCTAATAGACACTTCTCCAAAGAGGACATACATATGGTCCATAGGCATATGAAGAATTACTCAAAGTCACTAATCATCAGAGAAATGAAAATTAAAACCACAATGAGATGTGACCTCACACCTGTCAGAATGGCTATCATTAAAAAATCAGCAAACAAGTGTTGGTGAAGATGTAGAGGAAAAGAAACCTTCACTGTTGGTGGGAATACAAATTAGTGCAGCCATTATGCAAAACAGTATGAAGATAACTCAAAAAAATTAAAATAGAACTGTCTTAAGACCCAGTGATCCCACTTCTGGCAATATATCTGAAGAAACCGAAAATGCTAATTTGAAAGAATATATGTGCCCCTGTGTTCATTGTGGCATTTTCTTTCTTTCTTTCTTTTTTTTTTTTTTTAACAATACCCAAGATTAGGAAGCAGCCCAAGTACCCATCTGTAAATGGGTGGATAAAACAGCCATGGTACATTTATACTATGGAATCCTAGTCGGCTATAAATTGGAAGAAAATCTTACCTTTGCAACAGCTTGGATGGACCTAAGTAGCATTATGCTAAGTGAAATAAGCCAGTCAGAAAAAGAAATTACCATATGATTTCACTTATATGTGGATTCTAATGAACTAACAAGCAAAAGTCAGACTTACAGTTAGAGAGCAGGTTGACAGTTATCAGGGGAGAGGGGCTGTCAGGTGGGGTGCTAGAGAGATTGAGCAAAATGAGCAAAGAAGGAAAAAAGTGAAAAGACTCACAGACACGGACAACAGTGTGGTTATTCCCAGAGAAGCAGGCAGCAAGTGGAGGAATGTGTAGCGGAGATAAATGGTGATGGCTGGAGACTTGACTTGTGGTGGCGAACACATAATACAGCATATAGGTGATGTGTTGAAGAACTGTGCACCTGAGACCTCTATAATTTTGTTGATCAGTGTCTCCCAATAAGTTCAATACAAAAGGAAAAAATGAAATATAACAGGCCTGCATTGTACTTAAACCATACTTAGTGATCAGACCATACTGTAGTAATTTATTGATTTAATAATCTAAATTGAATACTTATTAGTCTTCATTTTCTGTCATTTGTTAATATGGCTTCAATAATCTCACCCTCAGCCATAGTGATGTGAGTTGCCATTGTTTTAGAATTAAATGATGTCTTAAAAGTATTATATCATTCTCCTGATTCACATCTATTTTAATCTCTTTTCTGATAGCATGATTTTTACACCTATTTTTTTCATTTTATTGTTTAATCTCTTCCTCATGTATTGCCTCATATTTAAAAACCCTAATTTATGTGTGTATAGTAAATCTCCAAATCATTTCCACTAAGTTCCTATAAGCTGTCTGTGCAGTAAATTACATTTTACCATATGCTATTACATTGTGATCATATTTTACCTGAAAATTTGTTCTGGCTATTGAACATTTGTTAACATTTCCTTAGAGATTGTATAGATCAGGCATTGTTTCTTTGTCTTATATCTATAATCCTAGTAGAAAATAGTATAATTGAATATTTG
Organism: Furipterus horrens; assembly: GCF_987537825.1. NCBI lineage: Eukaryota > Metazoa > Chordata > Mammalia > Chiroptera > Furipteridae > Furipterus > Furipterus horrens. The sequence goes on along the minus strand of NW_028327174.1, from coordinate 80,442,636 downwards.
GAAGTTTTTTTAAGTAAGGGAAAACATTACAACTTATTTTGCCTATCTCCCTGAGGTAGTGCATTATCTCAAAATCTTGTATTATTTTTAATAATTTTGAAGTAGATCAAAATGTTGTTAAACTGTCTTTTTGTTTTGTTACTCATACTTTAAAGTATATTAAAAATCATAAGTATTGTCTATGCCTGTTTAAACCCTATATATATATATATATATATATTGACAGTAGACTCTAATAAACATAAAAGTTACCCAATCAGTTTGACCATTTCTCTACTCTTTGTCTATATGGCTAGATATTTAATATGGGAATTGGTAAATTATGTTTCCTAATATTAAGACTTTGGAAGAAGACCTCTAAGAAGTAGTTTTTTTATTATTTTGTTTATTTTAGGTAAAGTATATGTTTATGTTTTAAAATTCTTTTAGTAAATGTGGGTTTTATCTTTTTCATTCTTACCTTTGACACCTTTCTTGGCCAAGTAGGATTTTTTTTGTTTTTTGTTTTTTGTTTTTTATGGTTTGATGGACAATATCCATGGGCTATGGGAGAACAGTGGTAAAATTAAACACTGAAATCTTTTCTAGGCATATATCAATAGTTCAGTTAAAATAGCTCAGATATGTGAAGATTTACTCTATAGGTTGTACTTCTCAATTCATGTGAAAAAATAAAGATCTCTTTTTTTTACTCCCTATCATAATAGTCAGGGACAATTTCCTTGCTAATTCTGTGGTTTTGACCTCCTAATCTAGTCAGCACTTAGGAAAAAAGGAGTAATAACATTCAGACCTATGAGAACTAAAGCTCAAAAGACTCATCTGCTCATCAGAAGGGAATGTAGTGTACCAATAGTCACACTTACATGATACCATCTGCTATAGCCAAACTAACGGAGGAAAGACAGAAGCTAATTTGTAGTAAATAACATGTAAGTGGATTGCTGATCCAAAGAGAATGGGGTGAGGGATGTATCTCTCCCACATTCAATTCAGTTTAATAAAGTGGACAGTGACATTATGATCTGAGTGATGTATGCCATGAGTGATAACCATCTCAGGAGAAAATTAAACTTTTGGAAGAAGTAACTATGCCAATTAGCATGAGCCAAAAAAATGTGAGGATTTAGAACAATGAACTTACCTAGCCTTTGAATACAACAATCGCCTGGTTCAGTAAAGCTTGGGAAGTAATTATTTCTTTTCCAAGGTGATATTTATCACCATCAAAAATGGTATCCATTTTCTCTGGAAAGTATGTAAAGGATTTGCAGAATTTTTTCCAACATAATCAAAATTTCTGGCAGCAACTTTCTTTTTAATTGTCTGAGTGTTGACCCAGCCCCATTTTGACTAAGTGCTGCTTCAATTTCTTTAAAAGCAACTACAATATGTGAAAGTTGAAGCATGTTAACAGAAGTTCCTACGTGACTTAAAAGAAACGAATCATGGAACCTTGGACAGAAATAAAATCTGAAGCAGTGCCTACTTGGACATTACATTAACAGTTCTTCCAGTGAACAAATTTGTTTTGAGCTTAAGAAATGAAAGATCAGCTAAAACTATTTAGCAACTGTAATAGTTGGGCCTCAATATTCTTAGAGCTGTAAGGCTCAGGAAGAGTGTTAAAGATTACACAGACTTCTCTTTTGAGTTCAGCAAAAGAAATTGCAAGAGACCCTCTACCATTTTAACAGTAGTGTTGGACATTGATTTACTATTGACTGAAGCTTCCTACATGATATAATCATATATGTTAACAACTCACAATATATTACTAGAAGTCTAGTATTGAGGCTCTGACAACAAGAAAAATGAAATTATATTGATTATTTTTCTCCTATTAGCAAGTAACTGCTCATTTCTTATCATCTTGATTTATATCATGAAATTGCCTCTGGATATCATTCCATTAATCTGTAGTGAATATGATAATCTTTGAAATCAGAGATACATGCTAGGTGCATTCTTTATTCAATGATTCATGCACACTAGCAAAAAGCAAGCCCTCTAACCATTTCAATTATAAGATAGTTTAGCCTCACCTTATTTTTTAAAAAGATATTGATATGTAAGCAATGCTTGGACATTTTCTCAAATTATACATGATTTTTTCTTTTGCATTTTCTTGTAGAACCAAGTGCATTCCTTAGCCAGAGATAGAGCATTTTTAATATCTGTAAACTGGTCTTCCTTTGCTTTTGATTTAATTTAATTTCATTTAAAATTATTATGTATTTGCTTATGCTTGTGTGTGGAGATTAATTTCTCAATACTCATTTTAATAAAATTTGTATTATTATTCAAAGATGGGGAATATAATATCCTTAAAACAATTATTGCTTGTAAGACCTAAAATACTGTAAAGGCAGTTATATCTCTTATATTCTAAGGTTTAGATTTAGTGAATATATGTAAAAATACGTGAAACCACTGTGATCACATACAGGCAAATGCTGGAAAAAAATTACTCACACTTACATTAGAGGCCAGGAAGATTTTATTTGTAAACATTTTTGAACTGAGAATGCTTTTAGAGATAGGTACCAAATTTGAACATGTATATATGTGATTATCAATAGCTATTTTTTCAAGTAGCAATGTTGTCTTTTTTTAATTATATTTTATTGGTGTTTCTGGCAATGATTTTCTCCTAGCTTTTTATAGTTTCTAAAAATACATCTTGAGATTCCCAGAATACATGAAAGCAAATTCCCAGCCAGTTCTTCACTTGAACAAATTTGCAATAGTGGTATGATTCTAAAAATAATATTTATGTTTAATGTATTCTGCTTTGAGATTTGTATAAGAAGTTTTATAGCTTTGTGAGTTGTTAGCATACATGATTATATAAATTTGAAAAGCTGAAGCAATGTTAAATAAATGTCAGTGTGGTTGTGAGGAAAAATGTAATCAGTAACATCAGCTACCAAGTCTAAGCATTATATAAATACAGGAAAGCCTTTAAGAACGGCTCCTGATAAAGAAACTGGATTTGGGAGCTATAGATTCTGCAAAGGGTGAAATAAAGAACCAAATCAACTTTCCCAGATTTTGAAGCTTTGCAATCACAAGATGTCAACTTGTAGAGAAAATTAAACCCAATTGAAATTTGAAAAGTAATTCTAGTTTCATATATTTATCAAGGAATAAAGTGCATCACATATTCTTTGGATGCCACGTATTTCCATGTGTAACCCTGTCCTGGCCATTTTTTTATTTTCTCCCTTTTTATTCATTTCGTTTGTTGGTTAAGTTTTCCCTCTTCATTTTTAAATCTTGTTACTAAGAAAAATGTAGAAGTTATCGTCATCTGTAAGAAACTGGGCAACATAATTACTATTAACTTTAAAAATTAACTTGTTCATTGCATTCTCTGTGCCAAAATAAAAAAGATGTGTTTTTTTGTTGTTGATGGTGTTTCATGTTACTTTTACTTGTTTATTTTGCAGCAGGGTTTCTCAAGCTTGTCACTGTTGTTACACAAGCCAAATAATTATTTGCTGTGGGAGGCAGAATTTCACTGTAGCATGTTCAGCATGACACCTGGTCTTTACTCAATAGGTGCCATTGCCACAAAATTGTGACAATAAAAATTATGTCTGCAGGTTCTGATACAAGATGGTGATGAAGTAGGTGAAAGTTCTACTCAGCTTCTTGCAGGACCATACCAAAATTACAACTAAATCATAGAACAATTCAAACTGAATAACTAACAAAAGACTAGCTGAATATAAGTCTTATATCCAATGATTTATAAAAGCCACATTGATGTGATAGGAAGGGCAGAGATTGAGTAGGGCGAGCCCCACACCCACATATGGCAGTTGAAAATCCAGGATAGCTCAGCTCCAAATGTCCTTTGGAGGAGCAAAGGGTCTTAGCCCTACCCTGGACTTCCCAATCTGGAGCCCCAGGGCCAGGAAAAGGAGCCCATTTAATATCTGGCTGGAAAAATCAGCAGAGATTCTGTCTGGCAGGAAGAGACAGAATTTTGCTAGATACTCAGATGCCCTTTTAAAGGGCCAGCTTACAAAATCTTGTTCACAGTCACTCCATGGGCTCTGGAGGAAGAAATGAAGCTCAGAGTTGACTAGAGAGAGAGGTTGGGTTGTGTAGCTTCTGGGAGAAGGCTGAAGGGAGAGTCACAAAGTTCCCTGTGCTGAGTCCTTCTCCCACATTGCCCTCAGACACAATCTTTTCTGGATCAAGCACTCCCTTCCATGTTACATCGTTCTGGAGGAATGCACTAACCCCACCCTCCGATTTCCTGTGACCTGGGCGTTAAGTTTACATCTATCAGAATTGGGTGGCTACAGCCAGCTTAAGCCTGTGGTGCAGAATCTCTTCGGGGTTCTCGAGCAGTTCTGGGAAGACTCAAGGGGTGGCAGAAGTGCAAAGAGAGGGATTGAGTAGTGTGACGTGACTCTAGGGCAAGGGTCAATTTACCCTCTCACGCCCAACTGGCACCACAATTCTTGTACAGAGTCTATCCTCCTCAAAACCAAATATCTGCCTGTTTTAGCCTGATGAACTCTGTTGGCTTCATCCTGATGACTACCTGAGATCCCGACCTACCACAAAGGTTTCAGGGCCTCGGGTGAGTAGCAGCTGGCTGGCCTTGGTGTGCACTGAGACTTTTGCTGAGTGGCTTTATACCCAGTACTGGTAGCAAGTTTGAATTTGTATCAACCACTCACTCTACCTGGTACCTCACTGAAAACCTACTTCACACAGCTCACGTATCATCAGATGCTCTTTCAGAGATTGAGTCTAACAAGCATCACAGGCAGGTATCAGGCTGCCTTCAGCCTCTTTCCAACCTTTTCCCTGGCTCAGCACTAGTGGAAACCAAACTTGGTACACAGTTTGGCTCACCCCTCATACACCCAGCCCAGGAGAGGCAGCCACCAAGTGTAGCTTACTTCGTAGATCCAAACAGGTAGTGCAGGACTGATCACAAGCAGCATCTGATACTGACCTTCACTGGAGTCCCTCCCAAGAAACCCAGAACCAACACACCAGGTGGCAATCTTCAGCCCACATAAGAGCATAATCCAGTGAGCTCTATTAGTGGCACACCCTAAAAGAGATCTCAGTGGGACACCTGACACTGCTATGAACTTCAAATGAGGCATAGTTAATAATTAAAGGTCCATTTTGTTCTTAACCTGTTTTTCTTTAGAACTCAGCCATTGGAGTTATAAAGTATGAATCAATATGAGAAATGCAATTTTAAAGCATAAATGAAGTAAGGGATCTTCCCAGAAGGCAACTTGTCTAGATTTATTATTCAGATACTAAAAGCATTTTATAAAAAATGCAAAAAAAACAAAAAACAAAAAACTGTTTTTAAGTCTTTCTCTTAGAAATGAATAAAATATTGATGATTCTACAAAAGAATGGTAATGCAACTGATTTATACATTGTTAATTTAATGGAATTAATGCATTTATTTTGGGGAATTTTTATGGACTATTTTTTATTAAAGTTACAAAATTTATGAAGTGTTAGTACAAGGTATGGAATTAGAAACCTTGTTCAATAATAACTTTTGTTCCTCTTCAGAAAGTGAAAGCCCAAAGCATGTCAATAAAGAGTGAAATTTCTATTATTCAAAAGCATAACAGCTCCCATGTCAATTATAACTATTTGGTGAAAATAATTTAAAGACATCTAAATAGACCTTTGAACTTTTTGTCTCTATGTTAGTGATTTTAAGCACAGTGTATTGAAATGGACACCATAACATTTTTTGAGGGTGGTAGATATAAACTGTTATAAGAAAAAAAACTTCTTTAAAAAGGTTATTTGAAAACTACGTTTTTTTTAATTTCTATAATTTCCAGGTAAACTACAAGTCACTGTCTTTCAGAAGGCCTGACAGAGAATGCAAAATGGAAATACCAAATTTCACTTTCCAGTGGGGGTACATAGGTAATCCTGCAATGGCAGAGAAAGTGTAAATACAATAAATTCCATTATGAAGAGGATTTTAAACATTAGGTGCAAAAATTTATCAAACAATTCAGATTTTTGCAAATGACATGACAAAACTTGCCAAACTATTGGTAGTTTTTCTCAAAATACAAATAGTTTTGTTTTGTAAAACAAAACTATAAAGTTCTTTTTCCCCAAAAGTGCATTCAAAGAAATGCAGAACTGGGCATAAAATTAATGGTATGGAGTAGAAAGCCTTAACCCAGAGTTAGAAAACCCTTTGTGTGGGGAGGGGGAGGTAAAGGGAGTTGATAATAAGCAGATGTACCAGGCATTTTCAGAGCTATTAAAGAAGAAAAGCTTATATTCCAATATTATAGGATGCATGAATAAGTTACAGGTAGATAAACAGTTAACTAAAGCTGTATTTAAAAACCAAAATTGAACTAATAATATGATAGTGAAATAGAATGATTTGCAATTAATATTAAAAGTCCTGCTATAATTTTTTCCTACCCCTCCCTGCCCTCCTACAAATAGGCAATCACTGACCTATTTACTGTCACTAATAGATTAGTTTGCATTTTCTAGAATTTGTTTTAAATGCAATTAAATTGTATGTATTTTTTTAAAGAATTATTTTGATGTATGACAAAGTGGGATGGAACTAATGTGGATATAGCTCTGTTCATGATGTCAATAAAGATGCAAAAAAAAATCTAATTGAGAACAGAACAAAGATATGGAGATATTATCTGGATAAAATATTTCACCACTCTTTGTAAAGGAGTAGTTAAATTTTTTAAAAAAGATTTTATATATTTATTTTTAGAGAGCGGGGAAGGGAGGTGGCAAGAGAGGTTGAGAAACATAGATGTGAGAGAGAAACATGGACTGGTCGCTTCTCACACGCCCCCAGCTAGAGACCTGACCTGCAACCCAGGCACGTGCCCTGACTGGGAATTGAAATGACACTTTCAGTTCTCAGGCCTTCACTCAATCCACTGAGCCACACCAGTCAGGACAGAGTAATTAGAATTTAATATCAGAACACTGTGTATTATTTTTATCCTGTTTATAAATATTCACACATCCTTTCGTTATATATTGAAAAATATATTAGTTCCCCTTATCATTGGTTTCACTTTTCACAGTTTCAATTACATGTGGTTTCAATTAATCACAACTGCTGTCAGAAAATATTAATGGAAAATTTCAGAAATAAATGATTCGTAAGTTTTAAATTGTGTGCCATTCTGAGCAGTGTGATGAAATCTTGCAACATCCTGCTCCATCCTGCCCTGTATGCGAATCATCCCTCTGTCCCATATCTCCACGCAGTGTACACTCCCCACCCATTAGTCACTTAGTAGCAGTCTGCGTTATCAGATCGCCTGGGGCAATATTACGGCCCTGTGTTTAAACAACCCTTATTTTACTTAGTAATGATCCCAAAATGCAACAGTAGTGATGCTAGCAATTGGGATATGACAGAGACATTGCGAAGAGTTTCCTTTAAGTGAAAGGTGTGTGCAGGATACGTTATTTTGAGAAAGACCAAACAAACCTAATTTATTACAGTATATTGTTATGATTGCTCCATGTTATTATTAGTTATTATTATTAATCTCACTGAGCCTAACTTATAAATTAAACTTTATCTTAGATACATATGTACAGGACACATAGGCTTTGGTGCATTCTGTGGTTTCAGGAATCCACTGGGGGACTTGGAACATATGCCCTATGGGTGAGGGGGAACTACTGTATGTATTTTCATTTTTATGATGTAGGTTCATAGGTCGCTGGCTTGCAGATGGCTGCTTTTCTTGTGTCCTCCCGTTGCCTTTCCTCACTCTGTGTGTGTCTATATGCTCTTCTTTAAGGACATCAGTTACATTGGATTTGGGGGCCCACCCATATGTTTAAATATAGTCATATTTGGGAATACTGGGGATTAGGACTTAAACATGTGAATTTTGAGGACCATAATTCAGCCCATAAAAGCCCTCAATTAATCCTCATTTTCCCTTGAAAAAACCCTAACTTAAAGGAACCTAAACCTAGATCACAACTGACAAATTCAATAGAAAATCTTCAGGGCTTTTACAGGATGCTCCTAAGATGTGAATTAGCAATAGGTATTACAGTAAATGTTTTCTGGTACTGAAAGTACTTGTAAACTGTAAAATGATATGTGTATCATTTCCATTTAACTTACAATTAAATTTTGTGTTTTAATGAATAATGTGTGAAACATATTGTTTCACCTTTGTTCTGGCAAATATAGTTACAAATGCTTTATAGAGAGAACATAATTTTATTTCTAATTTTGTAAATTATGACTACTTGTTGCATATCTAAACAATTTCCATTGTATTTTCAGGTAAAGTCATTTTTATTTCTGCTAATAACCATAAATGCTAATTCTCTCATTTTGGGAATAGATTTTTTAAAATATATTTACCAAAATTAAAATTAAAAATTGTGTCAAGTGTATAATTTCAGATTTTATGACACTTAGACATAGAAATTATGATGTTTCTGTAATAGACATGGTTGTCTTCTTGAGAAAGTACAATTATTTTTGAAATATATTTTACATTGTTTAATATCTTTCTGTGCATTAACATATAATATCAAAAATTATCTAAGGTTGTTACATGTCTTTTATAATGAATGCCAAATATTTTTAATATTGTATAGAAAAGGTAATTTTAAGTGGGTAAATAAAGCCTTTCCTTCTAATGCACTGCTTTGAAAATATTTAATGAGATACAGAACACATTTATGTAGAAGTTGTTTTCATTTATTCTAGGCATTGTGCTTTATAATCTCTTATGTTTGTATACAACATATATACATATGCATAATACAACACTCAAATTAATACAATCAATTTTTTTGTTACTTTAAGCATACATAGTCTTAAAAGTTAATTTCTTAAAACTTACCTGTTTCTTTAAGCTTAATTAATTTGCAATCTTATTATCTTTGGCCCTACAAAGAAAAATGGTTACTATTTATTACGAAAATGATAAACAAAAGCAATCACTTAGTATAGTGTACATAATTAGGTTTAATCTACAAAACTTTGAATACCTACATGTAGTACTAAAGTGATTGATGTTTAACAGCCATATGAATAATAATTGCATATTGCAGAATAGAATACACTCACTTTACAGTAGATTTTTGTTGTGAGACCAGTTGTGCCCCCTGCCCCAATTTATATGTTAAAACCTCAATTCCTGGTACCTCATAATGTGACTATATTTGAAAGTAGAGCCTTTAAAGAGGCAGTTAAGTTAGTATGAGGGCGTTAGTGTGGGGCCTAATCTAATCTAACTCCTGTTCTGATAAAAAGAGGATGTTAGGACACAGACACACATACAAAGGGAAAACCACATGAAAACAGTGAGAAGACAGCCATTTGCAAGCCAAGGAGTGTGGCTTCAGAGGAAACCAGCCATGCTGACAACTTGATCTAGGACTTCAAGCTTCCAGAACTGTGAGAAAAATAATTATGTTCAAACCACCCAGTCCATGATGCTTTGTTAAAGAAATCATAGCAGAATAATATAGATCTGATGTACTCTTGATACATACATTTTGGTAGAAAATTGCACATATTTCACCTTCATTTTATTTGTCCACTTAACATGCATTTATTAAATACATGTAGCAGGTTCTTGTGTACTCCTCTATGTGCAAAGCATACAGTTTAGAAGATAAACTCCCTTCTTTTAATCAAAGTATCATTAGTCTAGCATTAGGAGAATAGACAATAAATAAACAATTGCATAAGCAAAAAAAATATCATGACATTTTTCTCTAGTGAAAAATTAGATTATTTTTCTGTAGAAGTGGAATATGTGCAAATTGTTTTGGCTTAAGCCAGTAAAAGAATCACTTGTGTTCACTGAACCTACTATATTTTTTTAGGCTGCCATGATCTTAAATAACCCTTTTAATTAATGTCCTCATCTTACTGATAGTTGATTTTGAGAGGTTGTATGAGAAGCCTCTAATTTGAGAGAATGTGCAAAGATGAATGAACAAACCAGTCTTTCTTTGCCAAAGGGAAGGGGTTATGCTTTGCTAGTGAATGATGCTAGGGTGTGTCTCTGACTCTGGTGGTCTTGAACGTTTCTTTGAGTGCTGAGCCTCTCTGCTCTGACAGCGCCTGCAGGGCTGCCTATCTGCTCTGGGCGTGTGCAGGCGGTCTGCGGATTTGGCGGCACAGGAGCCACTACACGTTCCGAAAGTGAGCACAGATTTCCTACACCAACCAACCTTTCTTACATGACTTGGTCACTTATTCACAGTCATAAATGGTAGAAAAAAAACCACAATTGTTTCTACAAGGCTTCATAGGCTTGAAATGTGTGTAATTTTTCCATGATAATTTATAGTAGATGATTGCTTTTTAAATACAGTTCTCGCTTACACTTTCACAGATATAAAGATTGACAATTTCATTTTCAAGTCATCGGTATGGAAAAATTAGAAATTAATCTTAAAATTAACATATGCTCCCCTATAAAGATCTTATCTATGAATTTAGATTGTATTACCTACAGGATGCTAGAGAAACTTAGAACAACCTTTAGGAAAGTGTTACAAAATGCAAGAATTTCAGTGTCATTTCTATATTCTTTGTATGTCAAAAATACATAATGACATGAGTATTGCTTTTATTCTTTTAAGTATTCTAAGGCTCGGTTTCTTAATTATGTTATGATTGACATTTTGGACTGGATAATATTTTGTTGTGGGAAACTGTCCTGTGCATTGTAGGATGTTTCATAGCATCATTATACTCTCTTCACTTGATGCCAGTAGGATCCTTGACCAAACACACAATAACACACACACACACACACACACACACATAAATAAATAAATGCAAACAGCCACAAGAGATTCCAGACATTGCCAAACTGTTCCTGGGGAGAGAAGCCAAATGCAATTTAACTGCTCTAAGAAATGTATTGAAACACCATAGTACATTAGAAAACAAGAGTTTTTCATCTGTGTACCAGAATTTAAATCTCAACTTTGCTATTTGCTAACTTTGACTTTTAGGTCACTTTATTCTCTGGGATTCTATTTCCTCATTTGCAAATTGAGCAGCATTTTCATCTGCCATTTAAAAATTTAGCATCAAATGCCACCTCTTTAACATGGCTTTTGAGGAAGAATTAAAGTCTATGATTAGCAAAACGAATCCAAGAAAACTAATTTACTGTGGTTAGTCAGCAATACATTTCAAAGTTGACATGTAAAATGAAAAGGGCAAGAATAAAAATGGAAGTCTTGGGATCAGAAGAATGAAGAATGGTTTTGTGGAGGTAATAAAAAGCAAATGCAAGGACCCTAAGGTCTTTGTCACAAATTGCATGTGCTTTTCCTTCTATTCTAGAATGAAATAATAATATTTATTTCTCGGCCTGATATCAAAGAAATCACTGCATGTGAAAGAACTACAAAAATCGTTTAGTGTCATAGATAGCTTATGGTTGTTCTCACTAGTTTTGTTTTCAAAGTTATTATATTAATATTACACAAGCCAGTAAAATATATATAATAAAAATTGTATTCCATTAAGTTTGGATTGGCATAAATTTGAATTTAGGATTACACATAGTATCTTACCTTTCCATGTAACTTAGTTCCAGACCTATGTCCATCATTTTTCATTCTTGGTCTCTGTATGAAGAACTCATCCAAATTTTTGCTTATGATATGATTCCCACATTCTAGAATAGGCATGTTATAGTTGCTTTAACTTGAAATGCTGTAAACACACCACACTCCATAAAGGGCATAAACCAAATTCTGGCACTTAAATTATCATGTTTTGGTAAAAAAAAATTCTGACATTTCACAAACATTACTTTTATTTTACATAGAGAATTAACTTTAACTGGCTATAAAGCATTTTACTTCATAAGAATAAAGAGGATTACTTGAGCTGCAAATGTAACCCTATGAAACTTTCATCTTTCATATTGTTTACTTTGACCACATCTTTTGAAGTTTCATTTTGCTCCAAATTCCTGATTTTTTTCTGCATATTTTCTCCTTGCTTTTATTACTCCTTATGAACCTTTTTAGCTGCTGATAATTTTATACAAGCATTGGAATTAAAATATATGCCAGCTTATAAACCTTAATGATAATAATTCAATTAAAGCTATTCTTCTTTATGTCGTGATACAATCATTGTGTAATATTCCCAAGAACAATCTTTAAAAATTTTTTAAAAGATAAAATATGTTATGCAGCCCATTCAATGACAAGAAAAGGTTTTCGTTTCAGTCACAGTGGTTATCTGACAATTCTGCTATATGACACTGGTAAACTAAAGCTGATCTATTCCTGAATCTAGATTCTGATATACTATATTATTTGTGTCCAAAAGTAATTAAGACAATGGACCATAACTACTGTTTTGAGACTCCAGAGTCAATTAAGGTAAATTACATGGCATACTCCCAAACAAAACTATTTGTTCAATAATATAACCAATACATCCAGAGCCCAAGTGGAAATCTCAGAAAGACATGTTATCTAGTCAGCAATTAAACACAAGGAGAAGTTCAAAATTATTTATCTTTTTAGCCAAAAAATTAAAAACAAACACAATAAAAATAGTCAGAGGATAAGATTTCAGATTTCCGATGCCTCATCTCTTTAGCCATTGTTATGCGAAGTAACTGATTATCATCACATTAGTAATACAATATACCATCAGCCCCCATAAAAGAAAATGAGATTGCTATGATAATATTAAGCTTTTTTATGTCTTTCTAAATTCTTTAGTTACATGAAAATAAAATCATGGGTACTAATTTATTTTCATAGTGGCAAAAGGTTTTCTATCTTCTTGTCTTAAATAGTCTCCAGTTCACACATTTTTCACTTCTACCTTGGCAAAGTTTTGTCATATTATTGTACATATTTTTTTGGATCTGTGGGAGGCAGAAATCTGATGACCCAAGTTTTCCCTCCCCTCGTATAATCACCTTCTCTTTACTTAACCATGTGATGAGAGATCACTCCGGTGATTATGTTAGGTTATTGGGCAGAAGAAATTTCACACATGCAACTAAGGTCCCAAATCAGTTGACTTTGAGTGAATCTAAGGGGAGATTATTTTGGGTAGCCTGATCTACTCAGCTCAGCTCTTAGAATTGTAAGAGTGATCCCAAGTTGAGTTTCTCCTGGTGACCTTTAAGGAGCAAAAGGCCATGTTTCGGAGAGGACCATGTGGCAGGGCCTCTAGAACTTAGAATGGCCCCTAGTTGAACTCCAGGGAAAACAAAGATGCCAGTCCTACAACCACACAGAACTGATTTCTGCCAACAACCAATAAACTTGCAACCTTGAGCTTCAGATGAGAATGCAACTAGACTACATCTTGATATCAGCCTTGTGAGGCCCTCAAAAGAGAATTATTCATAGCATGCCTGGACTTCTAATCTACAAAAAATGAGATAATAAATGGGTGTTGTTTTAATCCACTCTGTCTGAGGTAACTAGTTTTAAGTTGCTAGGTTTGTGGTAGCTTGTTATCCAACAATAGAAGACTTACATGTATCTTTTCTCTAATAATGCCAATTTCTAAAGTGTAACAAAAACTCGGAGTAATTTGCCATTTTAAGGAATCAGTTTTCAATTTTATGTTCACTCCTAAACATATATAATATTTAGGTATAGTAAACCAGAGAATACAAGGCCTCGGTCTATTCTGATGGAAGTGTGTAAAACACCCTAGAATTTTTAAAAGGCGTCTTAATTTCTATCGAGTCAAACACTGACTTTACAAAGGAAAAGCTGAAGGATTTGATCTTATTTGTTTAATTAACACTTCAAAAACTGAGGTAAATATATATGGTAAAAAACTAGTGCAAATAACTAAGTAATGTATTTACATTTTTCCAAATACATTTGAATTCCATTTTATGATTCACCTATAGGTATAAATTCTGATCCATTTGTTTCATATCCTAGTACTACTTCTTAATTCTTTCTTTATGATTTTTTACTGTATCTTTGTCTATGAGCAGAGGGTCATCAATGACAGAAAACATTTTCAATAATTAAATTGTAAAATTTATTAGCATCTGTAATCAGGATTTAGTGGAGGATAAGGATGAAATTAATGTTTAAAAATTAAGCTGCAGAGCTTGGTAACATTGCAAATTAAAAACAAACACAACGAATTATAAAAATCTTAACTTTGAGACATGGTACTGAAAATTCTTTTTATAAAAACGGCAAAATAAGTTTTTTTAGCTAATGAGTAAGACTTGGCATAACATAAATAGAAATATGCTTTATTGGCCAACATGTTTTGGAGGCATATGAGTGTCTAAATAGATAATGTTCCAAAGAGTATTTTTGGCATGAAACTACCTCCAAACATTTTGATCAGTAATTTGATTGCCATATGTCCATATCCTCCAATTTAAATGATGAACATAGATTAGGTCTCTTGGGATTTCCTGCTTCCTGGCAATACTGACTCTTTTACCATTAAACATTGTAGCTTGCAAAATGCATTGTTTTCCTCTCTTTCATAATTACCATTGTGTATTGATCATTTTAATAAAAACTGTCTGAAATTTGAGCTAAAGCAATGATTTAATTGAAGCTCAGTGTTGAGAGAAGCAGCCATGTTCAGTGTTTGCTTTTGAGTAGTGCTTATGAATTCCACTGTCATAACACTGAACCACTAAAGCTTCCGTATACTCATGTTTAGTCATAGATTTTAATTTGTCATCTAAACTTCCAGGATATAAAATTCTAAAGTGCCAAATATGTCATTTTCATCATTGTTTCCCCACAGAACTTTTCAAAAAGAAGGTATAAAACATACTTGTAAATACACTACTGAATAACATGCTAGCCAGTTTATTTGTTTCAATTAAATTATTTTATTTTAACAAAACATGTAAATGTCACCAAAGGTAAATATTTGAGTATTGGGGGAAAATTCTTGATCCTGAAACTTTTCTAGTTTTATATTTGCCTCACTACGTGCTTCAATTTCTTTTCTGATACCATGAATGTGTTTAAAATTTGTAAATGTAAGCACACAAATAATGCAATATGGAAGTTTAAAAGTAGCCTTTTTTTTCTCATTTAAATAAACTTTCTAGATCTGACCCTCCTGGCTATGCATTGTAAACAATTGATGGCTGCATGTTGTTGTTGCTTTTAATTAATAGACTTTATGTTTATAACATTTTAGATTTACAGAAAAATTGAAAGTGCAGAGAAAATGGCGCATTTTTGCAATTTCTGTCAAGTTTTTTACTGTCTTATTTCTTTAATGTTAATATCTGAGCTTTTATTGTGAATGTCTGGTTAAGGAACACCAAGAATGATGAAATAAAAAGCATCAAAATGAAATATAGTTGATTGATTTATACTACAGGCAAAGTTGGCATGCCTCCCAAGCAGCACTATAGAAAGGGTTCAATAGAAAGAGCTCAAGTGCCATAATTGAGAATCAAGGTTTTTATATTTAACACCTCACCCACAGAAAAGGGGGAAATTTCTCTTCTTGCATTAGGTAGATTGAGGCCTCAATCTCATATCTGATGGTGTCTGGGCCCATTTAAGTTATATATCAAGTTAAATAGCTCTCTGGCTGTCAGACATTTGTAAGTAGAATTTTGAATGATCTCAATCTTTCAATTTAATAAAAGAGATAGCTTATCTTAATAGTTTCTCTGTATTCAAAGGACTGTATAGAATTCAGCAATGACGGCAAGAAGAATAACTGGTTGAATCAGAGAAGGATTAAGTTGTCTACTTAACAATCTATGCACCACAGTTCTGATAACCGTGCACAGAATGACCTTGTTTCTCCCTGTGGCAAATTGCCATGCCTGACATTCATGGAAATTGTCACATGCCTGGATCTCTAAGTCACTCTTTAGCAATTTCCAACCCTTTGTAGGACTTCTTTTTCCACACTCAAGGCTGTGTGTACACCAGAAGGAATTGTAATTTGGAGAACATGGTCTAACTACACAAAACACAACTCAGTATGCAAATTGAATTTAGAAAACAGAATTATTCTATTACTCAAGTGAGGACAATGTATTTAAACAACACTCATACTCACACTTAATCAAAAATGCAAATGAAAATAGAGTCTCTCCTGATCCTATGAATGAGTCTTGCCTTCGATTCCAGACAAGATATGAGTGCAGTGCTTTCTATGACACTCTGGTAATGAAATAAACTATTCTCTCAAATAAGAGGGTCAGCAGGCTTAATCTATATCCAAATAACCATCTATATATCTATCTTCCTGTATCTATATCCAGCTATCATTTATTTACCTATGTTTGTTTTCCTTAGAAACACCACTCATAATACCTATATTTGAGTGTTTCTCCACTTGTCTCTACTGCTACATATTCATCTTAAAACATTTTTTAAATTTTTTGCTACGTAGTACTAACAGAAATGACACTTTTCCCAAAACTATTCACCATTTTCTCATGTCTGATTTTATTTCCTCAGCTTTCCATAGCTCCTTCCTTTTATCATGTTCAAACTATCTGTCTAGTGTTTGTTGTCTAATTTTCTGACTTCCCAGATTGTAAGATTCTTCATATCAGAGACCATACCTTATTCACTTCTGTATCTTTTATTTTTATAATTTAGTACCTTGTGAATAGTCAGAGCTAAATAAATTTATGCTACATAAGTGATAGAATATCTTTAATATTTTATGCTAGCTCACTTTAGAATATGAATATACTTATATATTCATTGTAACTCCTAGTTAGGAATAAGACTAATAACCATATGTTGTATTACATGCTAGACACTGTGCTTTATGTGCAGTCTTGCATTGGTTTCTGACAATAGACCTGGAAGATTCACTGTGTTCAAGAAGCTGAGAGTTATGAAGATTAAGTGACTTGTCCAGATTCAGAGAGTTAGTAAGTAATACAACTAGGATTAATTTCTGAGCTTTTAAACTTCCCATATGGGGTTTGTAAGCACTACACTATGTTGTGTCTGCTTGAGTTTGGCATGTAAGGTAGTGATTAAAATGTTCACCATCTGGCTATATTTCTTGTGGACATATAGTCTAATTGAATTTTCCTACCCATTTGATTTTAGCATGCCCATGTGACTTCCTATGACATTAAATATAAGCAGAAGTGATAGTGTCTTTTCTGATAGAAGCTTTGAGTGTCAATTTGATTCAAAGAGATTTAATCAGTTCACTGGGGAGGAGCTGAGAGGAGCTGTAACAGGAGGTTGCCTGAGGCAATGGTAAACAGTCTAGGATGGAATTGGCAGAAAAGCTGAACACCTCCAGAGTAAATGGAATCAAGATTTAAATAGAAGGAAGGCAGAGACTGACTCTCTTTCTCTTCTTCAAGGATGCCTGGATGATTGTGCTGTAGCTGCCTGCATTTCCAAAAGGACAGTATTTTAAATGAGAGAAGAAACTCCAGGCACAGTGTAGGATTGGTCTGGCTTGGCAGAGGGTGAAAAGCTTATTTTTCTTTGGGTGTTCTAGAGGGGATAGAATCTGAGGCAGAAGCCTGCCATTCTTTCAAAAATTTTCTAGCTTTTGTATCTTATGTTGTTTTAGTTTGTGAACTAATCTTAAGAAATAAGGTAATTGAACTAGCAAGGGGAAGTCAAGAGTTAAATATTTTAGCCTTTGTTGATAGGCTTAAGTAACTAATGCACGTGGAAAGCTGTTATTCCAAAATTGTGTAGCTTTTGAATAAAGACTCCTTTCTTTTTCAGCAAACTTCTGCCTCAGGAATTTTGCCTAGAGGGTGGTTGCTAGCAGCAGGACCTCACTTGCTGTTTGGTAACAATTTGTCATGTTCTCTTGCCACTGCTGAGGTGATTCTGGAAACTTCCATCAGTCTGGGTCTTTGAGTGACTACAAGAATAGCCCCAATGCTGTTCTAAGTTAGGCCTATATTGTAAATGAGGAAAAACATCATGTTAAGTCAATGACACAGGGGGTTATTCATTACTAAGAATTAAGTCCATTCTAAAAGTTATAACAGTAATCTGTTCTTCTTGAAAAATATCTTTTTTATGATTTTTCTTCAGTTACCTCTGTCTTCTGTTTGAACAATAATCTATTGATACACAGATATAGGATGGCAACATTATATTTACTCATATACCACAGTACTTCATGGGTCAGTTCCTACAGAACAAAGTTTTAGTGAGTGGCCTGATAACTCTTTACCATTCTCACCTAGGAGCTTTTACAATATGTTGTGATGGGAATCTACCTGAAATCTACCAAATCAAAATCTTTGACAGTGGAATCTGGATTTTCACTGCTATCTTACAGGAGTCTTATTTACAGCAAAGTTTGAGAATTAATTCCAGGAATAAGGGAAGGCAACATTTATTTTTCATAGCAAAGTCCTGTGCTCAGTTTTCCCCCTGTAGCATGGCAAGAACTATCCCTAGACATTGCCTTAATGTCTTTTTAGTAATGGCCATAAGCAGAAAAATAATTCAACTTGAAATGACAATTAGAAGTTCATGGATATTTCATTTTCCAAGATAAAATGAACAGGATATAATGAAAAAATATATTTAGACTCAGAATGTAATTATATTATGTTCCTTGAGTAAGAATCCAAGTAACATAGTTTCATTATGGAAAATGTATGGATAAAAAATACATATAAGAAAATAAATGAAAGAAATTAAAATAAACTATAATATGGTATGTCTTTTCAAAATTCTTTTCCTATGACATAGCACATATACAGCATAAGTGATATCATACTCTTATAAGGTATTCTGGAGAAATATTGTTTCCTTCTATTATTTTATTATTTTTAAACAATATTGTCATGCTTATGGTAGTGAGCAATATCTAACATTTATAATGCTTTCAAGTTTATAATCTATTACCCTCCATGGTTTTTCAATTTGACATACAAAAGATACGGTTTTGAGGGCAGCTCTGCTATTATTTCATGTGACCCTGATCGAGTTGCTTAAATCCTTTGACCTTTATTTTTTAATCTCTATATTCCTGGTACCATGCAACCCTAATTGTCCCCTTATAGCCTTCACTTATCCCTCTAAGATAAGTATCTTCATCTCTTTTCATAGAGGAATACAGAATAATCTAGAGATATCATATAACCAATAATTAAGGCTAATGCTGTCTACCTCTAAAGCCTTCAGACTTTCTCCTAAATCTTCAGTATGATGATAGCTGTCTTGATTGTCTAATAAAAAATGAACTCTTCCTTCACATATGAGAAACTTGTCATTGCAAGAGTTAAAATATCTTATTTATTCTTTGGATGGTACAAACAAAAGGACATTGTCTTTGAAACAGCAAACTCCCGGAATTCAAATACCCCACTAAGCTCTGTGGCCATGGTCAAGTCTCCTTTTCTATACAAAGAAGATAATAAAGATACTTAAAGTGTCCTTATAAAGTTTAAAGAAAATGAATCCAAAGTGCCTAGAGTAAGTTTTGATACATAGTACATGTGCAATTAATATTTCAGTTCTGTTGAATTTTACCAGAAGCTGTAAGTAACACTTGACCAACCATATACTTTAAAAGCATGTTCTTTAAATATAGGGCATATTTTTATAAATAGAAAAAGTACTTTACTTCTATTGGATGACATTGTTTTCAACTCCCTTTAGCATTTTTATTAAATGTTCAAGTCATATTGAACAAAAGCCTGATGACTTTACCCAGCACTTATGAATAGGTCTCCCATGCTTACTGAAGTCATCATTATTCAAATTATACTAAGGGACTCATAAATATTGTGTTTATTATGAATAAGTAAAAATAATTTTGCATGTGCAAAATAATTACAGATAAATAGTCTTTAATAAGTTTGCTTTATTAACAAAGAATACTATATCTATAAAGTAATGCAAAACTTTTTTTTCTATGAATAAAGATCATACAGATCTCTTATTAGAATGTAGCTAGGTTGAAACACTAAAGACTGGCTTGATTGTAAATAAGGAGCATGCTCTTTAAATTAAATGGTGTATGGCTAAGCAAGCTGCATTCATTCGACTTCCCAGACAGTCATAGTTGGATTCAGAGACCTCTAATTGCCTTGGGGACCTTCCTTTGGCATTTTGCCCAATAGTACACTTCATGGTAGGAGCAGCTTTATATGCAGTGTTTTAAAGCATCTGGGCTGTTGTTCTAAATGCTACTGCTGACAGATTTACCATCTGCCTTTCTGAAAGACAACAGTCTGGGGAACTTTGATACTAAGCATTGACAGTCAAAAGCCCTCATTAAATAAGAGACCAAAATATTTCTTACCTGACTAAACCAAACAACAGCAACAAAAGGACCAACTTAATTTTGATTTTAATTCTCTACAAATAAAACATGAAGATTCACTGATGAGAGCATGTCTTGAGTATTATGTACCAATGGAAAGTGCTTTACGTTTCTATCTATAACCTGCAGAGCCACACACATGTATGCACAATTTTTATTTTCATTTTAAAAATAAGGAAACTAAAGTTTCCTCAAACTCACTGGAGATAGTATTAGAGCAAGAATTTGAGTCCAGGTAGTCAAAATCAGTTTACCATAAGCTTCACTTCTATGTATACTACCTCTTCATCAATTTTCTCCAGGAAGTTGATGGTCTAGACTGCTCTGACATGGGTTGATTATTGAATTAATGACAGGTACATAGCATATTTCTATTACAATAGATCATAATGTCAAGATATTTACAATAGATTACTGAAAGCATGGTTATACTGAGATCAAGTTTGCAGATTTGATCTTTTCTTGCCTCATTATCTTCTCCAGAGGAAAATATTATTCAAGGAGAGATTGCACTTGAATCCTTAAAAAATGTGTGACCAGGTATGGATGACAAAAGTGCACTTCACCTTTAAAGCAACCAAAGTACTTGTCACAGTGATGTGAAAGTACTTTAAAAAATGAAAGTATGCACTGAAGGATGGCACATTTGGTTAGCATAATTTTTTAAATTTGTTAATTTATTGAATAGGTATTTATCAGTGTTATGTCTTGCTTTCATAAAGGTTATATATAAATATATATACTCTTAGCAAGTGAGATGTGATAGGTTTGTATAACCATATTTGCATGCTACTACAATGATATACACTGTGTCTTTGCTTAAACATTCTTGGCCTGATCTTTAAACATTCAAATACTGATCATTTCAATGCAATTAATAAAGTATCTATGTTAGCTTTAAATGGTAATTTAATTTAAATTCCCTAAAAAGAAATGCATGAATACATTTACAATTGAATTGCATTTTAAAAATAGCTCTCTGTGGACATTCCCTTCTGTTCCTTAAAAGGCAGGCACATTCCAGCTGCAAGTACTTGCAGTTGGAATGCTTATCGTGACCGATGGTTGCCCTGCTTTCTTTTCCCTTGAGGAAATCTACCAACCTGGCCATGGACTGTCAGTGGGAAGATAGGTAGAATGATTTATAACCAGCCTGTGGCTGTTTACACTAAAGTAAATATAGCCAAATCACACTGGAGGAGGAAATAGAGTGGAAGATATTGATTCATATTTTTTAGGACCATTACTAAACCCCACAAGCACAGTCAATATTAAGTCTATTACTCAGAATATGCAGTAAACTGATGAATATTGAACAAATTGGTAGCATTAGAGTAACCTTAAATGTGGTGGGAATGCCTCATACATAGATGATGTGCATGAGTATTTTTATTTTCTTTTTAATTCTAGAGACTCTTTTAAACTAGATCAAAAAATATTTTTAACAGCACATAAAATGAAGATTGTTCTCCTGCCAACAGTTATATAGCTAATATATTAAGCTTCAGTGTGAAATTTCTTTACAAAATAAAATTAAAACAAAAATGTAAATAAAACAAAACAAAAAATTCTACCTTGAAGAGTTGCATATGGTAGATACACTAAAAACTCAGGAATTTTTGGTCTAATGTTAAGCTATTTAGATCAATGGCCAAAACACAAGTGTTTTCAATGATAAGAAGAGTAACATAATGGAGTCCAGGAAATCAGCATGATATAATAGGAAGTCTAGGTAACAAGGACATATTGGAGAGTCAGGCACAGTTAATACCTCTGTGTCTCAGTATCTCTGTACCTCTGCATCAATATCTATCTACTTACCTATCTGTTTATCTATCATCTGTTAACCTAATTCTATGTAATTGTTCATGCCAATCTAAACTTACCCGCAAGCCAAATTCTTTCAAAATCCTGACAGTTTGTGACCTCTGCACTAGTGTAGATTTAAAAAAAAAGGCTGCATTATGACACAAACATTTACTTGCAATGTTTGAACATTGAAGGGAGGAGTATTTTGCCTTGAGATGATGACAAAGATAGAATCAGAATCTGAAGTGATCTATCATTTCACATAGTTCTTTTCCTCTTCCTCTTCCTTTTTTCTTCCTTATCCTATACATATTCTGTGATCTCCTGTTCTCATACTCCAGCACTACTCAAGTAGAGTTCTGGGTTCAGGTCACACATTGCTAAGGGTAGGAGGAAGAGGGAAAGAGGAACAACCTCACTAGGGAGAGGATATCTAAGCAATATGAATGTCCTATCAGGTAGACAGGGGAGAATTTACCCCCTACAGGTGGTTAACAGAAGCCTCTATGGGACTGGCAAGTCAGGATACTTCCTGACCACTGACTGTCTTTGTTGCTATAGCTGTGCCAAGCCATTTTAACTTTTACTCACATAGAATTATTTTGTTAAAATAGCATAGTAAATATTTTAAATTGTATATGTGTATAAATATGTACTTATATTTATACACATATATACATATATTAAGATTCTAGTATCAGTTCATTTTTATAACATGTAAATCTATTGTTCAACTTTTATACATTTAGCTTTCAGACAGAGTTTCAGGAACAGGATGTGTAAAACATAGAGGATCTTCTAAAGTTTCTTTTTAACAAAATGTTTTATGTTTTCCTTCTCCACACTCCTCTCCATCTCTGCAAATTAAATCCTGAATATGTCTTCCAGCCCAGCTCATTTGTCATTTGACTCCATAGAATCATTCCATGTAATCCCAGCACAAGATTGATGGCTCTTCTAAACCTGTAAAACACTATTTTTTAATTTTTTTATGGTAAATTCCTTATACTTTATATTATCATTACTTGTGACTATGTCTCATTTCTGTCTGATGCCGACTTTTCAGATGTCTTAGACATCTTTCTTACCCAGGATGCAGTGTGCTCTGCGCTGAAGTAAATATATTAAAAGAGTAATTGGTTGGTATAGTACTTTTAGAGATTTTTAAGATTAGTCAAGTTAGATTACCTATAGCATCTTTTTTATGATAGAATGATGGTTAATGAGTTATCAATGCTGAATCAATGAATGCATGTGAGTCAACTAAGTTTAAAAAGTAGAAAAAATAAGTCTCCTTATGCTTTTGTGGTCCCATTAACTTGAGCCACCCAGGTATTAGAGCATTGGGAAAATTTTTCTAGTTTATATAATATTTCCTCAGTGATCCATGCTCTCTTATTCTGGGACTGTTAACATTCCACTCAAATTTCTAAGCATACTTTTATCTGATAATCACTCCTTAGCACACTCTGACACAGAAGTCACAGGGAGATATTTCCACTACTTATCCCAATTCAAAACATAACTTATATGCTACATTCTCTACCCTGCCTCTTTCTGTGGATGTATTAATGAAACACACTTAAGGCTTGATGTCATCTTCACTGTCTCACAATTTATTGCTACATGTTGGCTTAAGTGCTGAGACTATTAGGCGAGGTGCACATTCAGTTAAGGAGAAAATGCGGTTGTTAATCTCAAAAAGGGATATTCGTCAGTCTCTTTTTTAAAATTCAAAATTAAGGCAAAGGTTAATACTATATCAGTTCTAGAAGAGTAATTAAAATTTTAAAGAAAGGGCTATAATTATGATTTCTTAAGAACAGTGCAACTTCAACCAAGCATTTTCAAAATCTTGGGCTTTGCATTTGTTTCAAAAGGTATTCATAATAAAATAAGAAATAAAGTGAACCAATTTCATCTGCCCTGTGGGAAGCAAATTAAAGCCTTGTCTCATTTCTTTCTCTGACAATTAATAGATTTGAAAAGAACACATTGTGAAAACCTCACTTTATTAAAATGGGCATCTAAAATTGAAACTAAAAATATTTTTTAAAAATAGTGATGTCTTTTCAATTTTGAAGCAATAGAAAATATATTATTATAGCTACTACTATATTTTGCATTTTTGCATCACATATTTAAAAATGCCATAGCGTCTTTCAAAGATACACAAAGCAAAATAATATTATTAGAGCAGGAAGTAAATTAGGGAAAAGGGAAAAGAAGACTGGCTGCATGATTGAAACTTTTCATGACTATTGTCAATAATGTGAAGAAAAATTGGGATGTTGTTGATTTTTATTGAGTATATGGCAACTCCTGTCATATTTTCCTTACTTTAGTTAATCCAATCCCGACAATATATTGCTAAATTGAGTACTATTCAGTACCACGAAGGAGAAAAAGTGGTCTGCAGGACATATTAGGGAATCAGTTGTATAGTACACACATGTAGTAAGTTGCAGACCAGGAATTAAATCCATGGTTCTTCTTTTCTCAAATTTTTTAAAATAAATATTTCTGAATACCAAATACCAATTGCTAAGGAGCAGTGGATACTAACAGAATTATCTAATGCAATAATGTGATATCAGAAGAACAATTTTGTAAGATTCAAATGAATGTTACAATAAGGCAAAGAGGATGATAAATAGCTATTTTTCAAATATGTGTGCCTCTTTTATATTTCTATGACTGAAGAGCATAATATCAAGGTAAATATTATAGGGTTTTAAAAATACTTTTTGGAAAGTGAGAATCTTTACTATCTTCATCAGTTTCCTGAAATTGCTTAAGGAATTTTCCTAAAAGGTTATTATTTCTATTTGTCAATAGTAATCAATATGGCTAAACCTAAATGGGGAGGATTAGTGTTATCACAGATTTTTTCAGCAACATGATTCTATGTTATACGTATCACAAAATCAATATAATTTTTTTAATCAAAAATTAAAAAATATATCATCATTGTATAGAAAAAAATTTTGTCATCACTCTTGTTTTTAAGCCTTTACCTTTAATACTTAAATAAATTTTAACCATTCCTATGAAGCTTTAAAATTTTTTATCTCACAGTTATTTCATTAAGCTTGCCCTATAGGAAGGAAAATACTAATTAATTGATTAATTAAAATGCTCAGTGAACACCAGCAAAAAAACACTACTTTAGGGTCTGCAGATATTCACAAATCAAAAATCAGCAAATTCCACCTGTATGCTGTACACATTATAATGAGAGAGACAGGTAACGTAAGAAAATGAGCTACTGTACAAATACTTAAATGATACGGTTCATTTAGTGATGAATGCTATCATTCAAAATTAAATTGTGTTAGAGAACAGAGAGTGAGGATAGGTAGTAGTTATTATTTTGGTTCAGGAAATCTGCAGAGCTTCACTGAGGAGATACCATTATGTTTTGGGAGGTCTAAATGGTATGGAACAAGCTATATATCTGGGAAATACTAACAAACTGATAATCATCAAACTTTTAATAAGAAATATACTGTAACATAGCAGAACTAATAATGAGAGAAAGAAATTATTTGTATATAGTGTAAGAGTAGGGTGGCTGCCAACCTATACACAATGTAAATGTATCTAACTTCTTTGCAACTCGGTGAGTGTGGCCATATGACTGAATCCTGGGCTGCGGAACTAAGTCAGAATTACCACTTCCAAAGCCTTTCTAATAAACCATTATTTGGAATTTTCCTTGCCTGTATTTTTTTCCCCCAGTTTTTTTTAGAAAGCCAGGGAAAACTTGAGAGTTATGTGTTGACGCAGACCCAGGAGATACAATAGACTGAGATCCTTGAATCACCACATGGAAAAGAGCTGATCTGTCTAGACAACTCACATTGGACTGTTAGGAGTGAGAAAAGACTTTTATTCTCTTATGCCTGAGAGTTGAAGGTTTATCAATTATAGTAGTTAGTATTACCCTAAGAAGAAATAGTCAAACTGTTAACATTGTTAATTTCTTTTTGAAAAATGACTGCTAGAAATAGGACTCTGTCATTGTTGAAATAGAAAAAAAAATAGAGGAGAAATTAAATTAAAAATATTGTGGTGCTTAACATTGTGTCAGAAACGAGTTAAGTGTCATAGACCAAATAATAATAATAATAATTAAAACAGAGTCCCTATTCTTGTGTTGCTTATAAATTACAGACAAAATTGTTTAGTGTCTATTAGTGTTGTCCAGATGAAGTGACCATGTTATGGGATGATCTGATATGTTACGGGAAACATGACAATTACACCTAATTCCCATTACTATCAATGATTGTCATTAATTTAAATGTTTTAACTCTTTCCTTTGATCTGATTCCTATCAAGTATCTTTGCCTTTACAAATGTAACAGTCTCAGAATGCACACTTGGGAAAGCAGTTGTAAATAAGCTAACCCCAGGAAAGAAATAGGGAAGGTGTAAATCAGAAGATTCATATTTTGACTTGTGTTCACTCACTTGTTTGTCTTAATTTGGGTTGTGGCAGTTGTTTGTGGGTTTTAGTTCTATGAATCTAGTTTCCTAGACCTTGCTTGGTGAGAACAAAATGTGGACCCAATTGGTTTCATCAAGGTAATATTACCCTGTAAAATACAGCCTGGCCAGACAGCAGGCCTTTATTAATTACAAAGCTTCCCCACAATGGTTTTCAAACAGCAATGTTAATTACAATATTCAACTTTTTACCACATCATACTGAATAATACTTTAAATAAATAGTTTATTAAATGGAATTCATGTTGGACACTTCTCTATATACAAAGAAAATTCTATTTGTAGCTATGATCAGTAATTTTAGTTAACTGATACTCAGTAAAATTGTTAAAATGGAAAAGGAAATTGTCCTAAATTTTTTATCTTTAGCAAGTTGTTCTGATTTTTCAGAAAATTTTAAATGGTAAGTTTATGGTATTGTTATGAAAAACCATGGTGTGAAATAGAATGTTTTTATATACTCATTGCCCTGTTAATGTTATTTTATATCCAAATATTGATGCTAAGGATTGTAGAATTGCTACCTTTTGAAAATATTTAAGGATAAGCTAAGGAATTAATTGTATTCTCAATTCCTTTTCAAAAGCTATTAAAGTATGGACTAAAGAACCTTCATGGCTCTAATTTTTTGGGGTGGGGGAATTTTCAAGATCAAGAGTAGAGTCTAATGTTAGTATTTTTCTTTGTGATTCACTCCAAATGTAACACCATGAAGTAACTTAAAATTGCTTTCTGGACTGTGACATTAAAAGTGAATAAAAATAATAATACTGCTTTTACTGAATTTCATTATTTCAGAAACTGTGTTAATTTTATGTATTACCTTATTTAATAATAATGGAAGTGAGACATCTTACATAAGCTAAATCATTTTATACTCACAGGTCTTTTGTAAAGTATTATTAATTTCATTTTCCAGTTAAGGATCAGAGAGTAAAGTAACTTGCTAATTACCAAAGAGGTAAATTAACTTGCCCCAAATTATACAGCACTTGAAATTGCAATTCAAGCCCAAGTCTGCTGGCCTTTTCATTTGCTTCATCACTATGCCTTGTTGTCTTAGTTCAAATAGAAAGAGCCAGAAGGTGAATCATAAAAGATCATTTATTTGGGAAGAAGGTAAAGAAGGGATTAGCCAAAGAACATTTACACATAAACCAGAAACAGGCAACAGTGTGGTGATGGCCTGAGGAAGGAGAGGCTGCTGTTGGGTGGAGGTGGGCAAAGCCGGGGGGGGGGGGGGGGGGGGGGAGCTGAGGGAGGCTTCAATACAAAGGAAAAAAAAAAAAGATCCTTTCATGCCAGTTTAAGAAATTTGGCTTTTATATGGAAAGCAATGGGGAACTTTAGTAGAAATTCTCCCTTCCTCTGCAGCCTCATCACACGTCACTTTCTCTTTTGCTTTGTGTGCTTCAACAACAGTAGCCTTCTTTCAGTTACTCAAGCTTTCAAGCCTCTTTCAGGCTCAGGGTCTTTCCTAATTCTATGATTCCTGTACTTATCTCCTACTGTTTCTTCAAATCTCAACTCTAACATGATTTCTTTTACAGTCTTCCCTGACCACCAGGTCTCCTATCAGCTATCATATTTTAATTTTTGTTTATAGCTATCAAATATATTTGTTGAGTGAACTAATGGATGGATGATATATGTGTTATGAGTCCAAAGTAGAATATGATGAAGAGATATGGCTAGAAAAAATATATTTAAAAGCTAGAGGGGCAAAGAAATAGTTTTATCAAAATTAGAAGGCTTGACTGAAATGGTAGAAGACGGAATTAAAAGGAAAGGATGGATATGAAGGATGCTATAAAGGATACTATATCAAGATTTAATAACTTTGGAAAGTAAGAAAATTAAAACTTGTGACAGGAGAGATATCTTCTTAAAGGGTTACCATTTTGAGTGTGAAAAGAATTATTTTGGTTTAAGACACACTGTGTTTGAGGTGGTATACATGTTGGCTATAAGTAATTTGAGCACATAAAATAAGCTGTTGAGTAAGTAATTAGAATTAATGAATCAAAGTACTTATAAACATCTTTTGATTTTTCAGAGTCTAAGGAATTCAAATCATGTCATTTCAAACCACACTGCTATTGAGAGATACCATGTATGTGATTCAGTGTCACACAGTTGTGTAATTCAATGGCAAAATAAGAAATTTCTACTCTTGAAGGTGTTATGAATTAATAATACATCTTGTTTTAGCCTGACAGAGTCATTATTTGGTTAGTAATAAAATGTGATCCATTATTTATCAGTGACTTAAATGCATTTGAAAATAAATGCATTTGCATGTTATTGGAGATCAAGTGTTCAGATCCAATGTAAATAAACAGCAAGGTTAAAAATACTTCAACAATTCAATGAATGTATGTTAAGGTCTATTTTTGTGCCTGATAATGTGCTATTTTCTTGCATAGACATAATCCATGGTATTTATTAGTGAACCAAAGTACAATTCAAGGACATTTATTCAAAAATATCTAATAATATATTGTATTAAATTGTGTTTGTGGATGGCAAAAATGATGCTAATTGATGGGTCAGAAAGCAAAAAGAAATCTTTCAAAATTATGTTGCTGGCGAAGGAATGATAACCTAGATTTCCTGCACCATTATCATTTAAAGTTTTATACATGCTGTATTAGGAATCCTATAGCTTTATTCAGAGGCAAAAGACACATGTGAGAACAAGTACATTGCATTTTATCAAGTCCATTGTTTTGATAAGTTGAAGTGTATATTATTCATTTTTTTCCAGAAATAGATGAAGAGACTTAATTTTGATTGTGCTATGCCCCACATTCTTCTACGTATTACCTTTCTTTATCACAGGTTAGTTATAATCAGAAAATCCTATTGTAGCTACATATTAAAGATGACTTCTGGGAAAATTTTAAGCACCAATCTTGAAAGATCAAGGTCCTTGCGATATTGTGTTCTCTGAATACATTGCTAGGATAATGAGAAAGCACTGGTATTATGTTGGTATTACAGTAGGTATTGTGGCAAAACCAATGACTGCCATTATACACACACTCTCTCTCACACACACATACATACACACACACACCCTGAAACAGAAACATATTTTCACCTAATAAAAATACTGAAACACCCATCTCCCACTGCAATATAACTTTCAGAGACTGAGGTAAATTTTTCTAAATGCTAAGTATTTAGGAAAATTGATTTTAAAACTAAAAATTAAAATGGCCTAATGAACACACAGCTATATTATGTTGCATTGCAACAAACATTTATCTTTATCTATGAAATCAATATTATGTGCTTCACTCAACATTTTTCATTTAACAGCCTACTTTGAAGATCCTACATGCTTTTCTAATAATATAGAAATGTTATAATTTTCTGAAAGAAAGAAAGTTTCTAAAATTATATTTATTTAGGTAAAAAAAAGAAAAAAATTACATGGATTTTGTATTAGTTTTTAAATGTGTTGATGTGAAGAGTGGAAAAGTGAGGATGGTATATCATATTCCTGTGACATTTCCAAGAATTATGGCCAGTGGGAAATTTTTAACTTCACTGTGTTTTAAATTTATCATCTGTAAAATGGATAAAATCATGCCTGCTTCAAATATTAAATTATTTCATGCAGGGTGACTGGAGAATAGGATAATAGGAGAATTACTATCATTATTCTGTTACTTTTAAAATTGATTCCTACTTTAAACATATGCTACCCATTACAAGGAGTTTTCTACATCACTTTTCTTTTCCTACTTTTTATTTCTTCTTCTTTATATGTCTTCTTTACAATTATTCCTCAAAAATCATTTAAAGAAAAGACAGAAAGGAAAAATCCAGTATGATTGTTTTTCAAAGTTCAAAACGGCAACAACTTTTTTTTTATCCTTTATAAGCTTAATAGCAATAGTGACAACTAAAGTATTATATTCATTATTTAAGAAATCCTTTAAAAATGGATTCACTCTTTAAAATATGAAGGACAGATTCATAATATTTCAGAGTGTAGTCAATCACAGATGTATTAAAACAAAAACAGAGTTTAATTGCATAAACAATATAGGAGGTACTCTGGCTCACCAAACTCCCATGTGCCTTTCCTCCACTTAACAGAACTTGATTTTATCTGTATTTCTACTCTTATACAGAGTTAATTTGACCCAGGTGAAGTCAATCCTAGGGGTGTACCTTGAATGGCTCTACCCAATCACACATTGCCAAAGTCACAGGTTTAATAGTGGCATATGGCCAGAGCAACCTAACAAGGTTAAGGATGCTTGATTGGAATGCTGAGATTGGAACATTCTCCTTTGCTTCTGCTGAGACTTTTTTTTTTTTTTAATAAATGAAAGTGAGACTCAAAACAGCTATAGTTATTTTATCACCTACATGAGGATGAAGTCAATACACAGAGGAAAGCTGAGTCGATAGCATCATAAGAAGTAGAATCAGAGTCTGAAATCTTTTCTCCCTCTGGACTTCATGTTATGTGAAACAATAAAATTTCTCATTTTAAAGCCAATTAGGGTTGGGTTTTTTATTACTTACACACAAAACCATCCAAAATTGTAAAGGTTAGGATTTGAAAATTTTAATGGGGTGAGAAAATTGAATGTTGGAGTAAGCAATGTGACATGTTAGGTCCCACAAATAGATTGATTGTTGCAGAATTAGAAGTTGTCCTCAGATCTCCCCACTTCCCATTGTTCTCTTCTTTCTGACAGTTAATGCCTTACAGTAAAGTTCATAACAAAAAAGAAAGCATAAACATTTGAATTTCAATGTTATATTTTTCCACCATGCTAAGAAACATATGAAAACCCTTAGTCATTGAAAGAGAATAACGTTTCCTGTTGCAATCCTTATGGACTTAATTGCATGCTTAATACTTCAGAACTTATACCTTAAGTCTAAATATTTCAACTGAACTCATCACCAACATACTTACACATGTTGTTTAATTCATATGATGTACTACTGGGACTAGTAAGAGGAACTGAATCTTTATTAAGAGCAGGTAAGGACTGGTGGTGTATGAGACTGATTATACTATAGATTCTTTGGAGATGTATCCTTACATGCTACGGAGTTAATTCCTCTTCAAAATTTTAAATACCTGAAAGTTAAAACATGCCTCTGGCTAGTTTTTTTGATTTATAATTTATAAAAGTTTTAGTCAGTCTATTAGTTACAGTGATGGTTTTGATACCCTTCCTGACTATATTAGTTATTACTGTAATATGCTACCCAACATTTAGTGTCATTTAAAAGAAACAATTAAAGTTAAAATAAAATAAATAATATTAAAATATAAATAACACAGCAAAGAAAAATTAAAAAAAGAAACAATGAAAAGAAAACAAAATAAATAAAAAAGAAAAAAACAACAGAGAAAAATAAATAAGATTTAAAAAGTAATACATATGTATTACTGTTTCATGAGTCTACATGTTGGCCATGTGGTTCTGGTGATCCTCAGTGTTTGGCTTTCCTCCCTATCTACACACAGTGAGGATGTCATTTGGGTGACTCTCTCTAAGAGGATAGTCTAGTTTTTGCTCATGGTGGAGGCAAGATTCCAAAAAGGAGAACAGAAGAGCATAGATCCCTTGAGGTCTAGTCTCAGAATTGGAATAGTGATTCAGTATTCATGTATTTAAATTTTTCTCATTGTCCTAACATTTATTTCTTTATTTCTCAATTTTTTACAGGATTTAGAATCATTGAATCTGTATTGATCTCCCTTTCTTAAAATGAAAAGGCAGAGAACAATAGCATAAGAACAGCCCCTTTCCCCAAAGAATAACAAAACAACAATAAATCATTACTGTGAAGACAGCAATAGTATTTAAAGTTCTGGAATATTTTAACTTTTTTCTAAAATACACCGAGGAAAGAATTAAACAATTTAGCAACTACTGGTTTCTTGTTCTTGAAAAGAATTTTTTCCTTACATGCACATATGAGAAAATAAGAAAGACAAAAAATCAGTGATCAATCATTCATCTCAAGAATTTAAAAAGTAAAGAAAAAAAAAACCCAGAAAATTAAAAAAAAGGTGAAAGAAAAGTAATAATGATAAAGGCAGCAATCAATTAAACAGAATCATACACACACAAGAGAGGATGAACTATCAACTGTAGAACTTCATGGCAAGTCTGATCAATATTTTCCATGAGAGAAGATTGACTTTTCCTTATGACCTGAAACAATTCTGCAGGCAAGTAATCTGTCCAAAAATGGATTGAGATGGTTACATGCTACATTCCTTCTGGCGGCTGGTCTATTTCTGGTTCACCCTCATTCCTTGGGGCTCACTCCAGAAGCCTACGGTTTTTCCAGAGGCCTTTCTCTTTCTCAGACTTTTGACTTTTCTCCCCAGCCCTATGAGACCTCTAAAACTCTACTTGGTTTATTATCTTTCCTGCCACCAATTTACTTTTGGAATCAGCAATTGCTTAAGGTGGAAAAGTGACCACAAGATTGGTGTTAACCTCTCTCTTTTCTTCTCTTCTTAGCCCAACATATTCTCACTGAGGCTTTCAAAGACACTTAAAAACATCTTTTGTCCAGTTCATTGAATTATTCTCAGCATGAACATTAATCTCAAACAATCTAGCCTATTATTATTAAGTGTGAGATCCCATCTAAGTAAATTTGGGTCAGATTAAATAAAAATAAAACTGTAATCCTTCTTTGAAGGCATAAGGAATAAGAAACCACTTGAGAACTTTCCCTATTGGAAGAACTGTATTTTCCTATTTTACAATATGGTAGCTCTTTATGGAGCCACAAATGGCATTGGCATTGCTATCTTCTAATTCTGACCTTGCCTCCATTGCTACATTTCATTATTTCAGTGCCTTTTTCTGTTTCTCTTAAATTATCCCAGTGTCTGCCCTTGTTCCACTCCAGCTGTCACCAGTCTGTCAGTCTGCATTCTTCTGAACACAGTCCTGAAGATGTATTGTAATCAGCCCTAAACAACAGGTGAACTGTGGCCTTAGAGTTTTCTTGCCCTCAGTGCATATAAACATTTGTTTAATGCAAGGTTCTTTGGTTGCTTTTTATTGGAGACTATCTTGTCTAGTTTCTTCTTTACATATATAAAAGTAGGTAATTGATAGGATGACATGTGAGGGCCTAGATTGGCTACTTTTTAGTAATCCCAGATGAGGCATCCTGGCAATTCTTTGTGATTCTGTAGAATTATTTGGTGACTGTTGACGTAAGTTTGGAGCATAACTGAAATTTCCACACAACAGGAAAAATTCCCTTCATTTGCTCTTATTATGTTTGGCTTAAAATATCTGATGAATTCATTAATCTGAGATTTCAGAAAATAAAGCAAAAGGCTGAGCAACATTATGAAAAAATTCTATATAGATGTGATATTTAGTGAATATAGTCATAAAATTAAATGAACTACATATTTATTATACAGACCTGATCCTATTTGGCTTCCAGTTACTCCTAATGCTAAGAATTACTGTTCCAGAATGTGGTTAGTGCTGTGATTCTTTATCTTTTCCAATTAAAAAAAACAACAAACAAACTTAGAGCTAAGAAGAATGGGAAAATACCCCAAAAATCTTGTTTTATATTTAAATCATATGCTCTTTGTTTTTAATAAAAACAAAAACTCCTTCACTCCATACTACTCAATATTTGAATAAAATTGTCTCACCGGAAAGGGTGGAATGTTTATCTGGTGCCTTAGTGACCCTTCCTCTTCTATGTCCCAGAGTGACTGTTCTCCTTGGAAACAGATTCTGATTAACCAATCTCTCTTGTGTGACTGCACATAAATATCAAATCATGTAATCTTTACAAAAAATATTTACATATGAAGAAACTGAGGCACAAAGATGTTTGTTGTCAACATAGTAAACAGCAAGCTCTAAATTTCAGGAGGCATTCTTATTCCTTATCTTCTGTTCTAAGCTTTTATGCTCTATTGTTATTGCTCTGGTGCTGGTCCTTAATACCCTGCTGTTTTGTGCATTGCCCTTCATAGTGCCACAATATTTTTGATTGGTATATAGGACTTTCAGACTTTTACTGCATTTAATCATCCTTCATTTTTTAAATATATCTTATTGATTATGTTGTTACAGTTGTCCCAATTTCTTTTCCCTCTGCTTCCCTCTGCCCAGTACTCTTCTTCACTCCAGTAATCCCACTCCCCCTTAGTTCGTGTCCATGGGTCGTGCATGTAAGTTTTTTGACTTCACCCTTTCCTATATTATTCTTAACTTCCCCCTGTCTATTTTGTACCTACCAATTATGCTTCTTAATCCCTGCACCATTTCCCCATTTCTCCCCCTTCCC
The DNA here is from genome assembly GCF_987537825.1 of Furipterus horrens. NCBI lineage: Eukaryota > Metazoa > Chordata > Mammalia > Chiroptera > Furipteridae > Furipterus > Furipterus horrens. Next base: position 80,407,682 of record NW_028327174.1, on the reverse strand, counting down.
CTTCCCAGCTGACAACCCTTCAAATGATCCTCAAACCTATGATTCTGTTCCTATTCTGATTAGCTTAGTTTGATTTTGTTTTAATTTTTAGCTTCAGTTGTTGATAGTTGTGAGTTTGTTGTCATTTTAATATTCATAGTTTTGATCTTCTTTTTCTTAAATAAGTCCCTTCAACATTTCATATAATAATGGCTTTGTGATGATGAACTCCTTTAGCTTTAGCTTGTCAGGGAAGCACTTTATCTGTCCTTCCATTCTAAATGATAGTTTTGCTGGATAGAGTAATCTTAGTTGTAGGTTTTTGCTTTCATCACACTGATTACTTCTTGCCAGTCCCTTCTTGCCTACAAAGTTTCTTTTGAGAAATCAACAGATAGTCTTGTAGGCACCCCTTTGTAAGTAACTCTTTGTTTTTCTCTTGCTATTTTATGATTCTCTATCTTTAACCTTTGGCATTTTAATTATGATGTGACTTGGTGTGGTCCTCTTTGGGTCTAGCTTGTTTGGGACTCTCTGTGCTTCATGGACTTGTATGTCCATTTCCTTCACCAAATTTGGGAAGTTTTCCTTCATCATTTTCTCTCATAAGCTTTCAATTTCTTGCTCTTCCTCTTCTCCTTCTAGCACCCCTATGATTCGACTGTTGCCACGTTTAAAGTTGTCCCAGAGGTTCCTAAGCCTCTCCCCTTTTTTTTCAATTCTTATTTCCTCATTCTGTACTGGTTAACTGTTCTTCCTTATGTTCCAAATTATTAATTTGAATCCCTGTTTCCTTCCCTTCATCATTGGTTTTGTGTGGATTTTCCTTCATTTCATTTAGCATAGCTTTCACTTCTTCCTTTCTGCATGTGCCATATTTAAGCATATCTGTCAGGTCTGCAAGCATCTTTATCACCAGTGTTTTGAACTCTATGTCTTTTAGGTTGGTTATCTCCTTGTTGCTTAGTTTTCCCACTGGAACCTTGATCTGTTTCTTCTTTTGGGCCATACTTCTCTGTCTCCTCATTTTGACAGGCTCCTGTGTTTGTTTGCCATGTGCCTTCAGTTGAGCTGGTATACCTGTTATGTTGTAAGGGGTGGAGCCTTAGGTATTTGTCAGTACAGGGCGACCCATTTCACAACATCATGGTGCTATATGTGGAAGAAGGGTCTGAGAGAGAACAATGCCTCTTGTTCAGCACTCACCCCTTTTCCAGGCACTTCTTCTGCTTCCCATATTGGACTGGTACCTCTCTAGCTGTTGCCCTGGTAGTGGTTCCCAGAATGGGTCTGCAGATGTTCTAGGACTGTGGGAGCCCTTTAAACAAATAGACTCTACTGAAAGATGGGCAGTTTCTTTATCCACCCCAACCCTCACTGGCTTTCACAGTCAGAAGCAATGAGGCTTTATTTTCCCCAGCACTGGAACTGTGAGCTGCGCAGTCTGGTCTGGTGCTGGGAGTGCTCCCCAGGTGTCCCTCCCTACTTTTTAAAATGTGTGACTGTGCTTTCCACTGGACTGCTGCTGCTGCGGCTGCCACCACGGTGCTTCCTCTTCACCCCAGATCTACCCCTCTTACCTATCTGGATAAGTATTTCTTCCTTATATTTTTGTTTATTGGGCTTCCATGCAACTTGATTTTCTGAAACTTCTGGTTGTTTCTAGTTGTGAGATAGTTGTATTCCTTTTCAGTTGTGGAGGAATACAGTGTGTCTATCTAGGCCTCCATCTTGGCTGGAAATCCTGATCATCCTTCATTTTTAATAGCATACATTTTTCTTTACAAGGCACAGTACAAACACATTGAAGGATTCTTTGTTGATACCTAGACTTAACCACTCTTTCTTTGGTGTACCTATTGTATTCTGTACACACTCTGTCATAGCAAGTAAAATACTTTTCAACTTGTAACACACATGGTGTCACCTCACTAGAATGTAAGATCTTTGATTTCTAGCGCCATATCTAACTTAATGTTATACTCCCTAAACCCTGCATTGCATCTGATACCTTCAAAGTACTCAGCCCGTGCCCTAGCATTAAGTGTTTCAAATGAGTTTTACCCATATCTGGATCACATCTTTCTATACTCTAATATCTGCTCTTTTTGCTCTCTGCATCACTGCATTCTCTTCTACCACCTTCTTCGAGCAGTAAGATTATAGACGATCAGCTCCAGTCATCTTAATCATTGCATAATACTTCCTACCTCCCAAACTCTCTCCTTGGGCCTAAGGGCATTGATACTGCTGGTCAAAATTTTGTCTAGTATGATCATGTCCACTATTCTCAATATACTCGTTATGTTGGTCCTTTGTCGTGTTCAAGGAATGTACATTGACAGCACCTCTATCTCTTCTACATGTGGAATCTCCACATGATTATGCTTATCAGCATTCCATAATTGAGAAGAGATTTTGTCCATATTCTGTATCATAACTAACTAGGGAATGGGCCCTCAGCAGACATTGAATTTACTATGCCTTTATCTTAAACTTTCAGCCTCCAAAAATGTGAGAAGTAAATTTTTTATTTAAGCAACCTAGTCTGTAGCATTTTGTTATGGCAACACTAGCACACTAATTCAGAACTTGTAGTTTGTATCACTCATTTTCTGTTTTCACATACTGTTTCTAAGAATTATTTATATCTTTCCATATGTGTAACTTGTCCTCCCAACAAGAACTCACCTTATACTTTTTTACTTTACTGAAAATGTCTATCAAGACAACGCAAACAGCAAAAACTTAATGAATATTTAATAGGTTAATTAGTTGGAGTAACATTTTTCTTACAGGTAAAAAGTTTGACTAATTCACTGAACCAGCAAGTGAAATAATTCATATGAATTCAATTGCATGTAAATATATAAATATATTATACCAATATATTTTATCTTTAATAGGGAATGAGAAAGAAAAATCAAGAGCATACTTTCATACCCATACCTTAGACAACCAAGATGAAGAAATGAAGCAGCAAAAGAAGAAAAAGTAATTTTCCTTTTAAAAAATAGCTAAGATTTTTATTGGTTTATTCCTTAGTTCCAGCAAGATTTCATGTTATAACAGGTTTTGAAGAACAACAATATATCATGTTTTAGACCACTGGAATACTATTCAATTCAGAAAAAGTGTAAATTTCAACAAAATTCTGAGAAAACAGTACATAAAAATTTTTAAAGATTTTATTTATTTATTTTTTGAGAGCAGTGAAAGGAGGGAGAGAGAGGGAAAGAAACATTAATGTGTGGTTGCCTCTCTCACACCCTCAACTGCAGACCTGGCCTACAATCCAGGCATGTGCCCTGGCTGGGAATCAAACCAGTGACCCTTTGGTTCACAGGCTGGCACTCAATCCACTGAGCCACGCCAGCTGAGGCATACTCCAATTTTTAATAACAAATGTTATTGAAAAACAATAACTTTTGTGTTATTTATAAGAAAATGGAAAACACATAATTTGAGCTCCCCAGAACTGAACCAAATCATTCCTTTAACATTGTTGAATAATTGAGAGATATAAAGACGAAGGAACATTAATTGATATAGGATGCCTAAAACACCTTAAGCTGTTCATTTCAAGGTAAATAATGATATTTATTAGTGGTTGTAACTGACTTTATTTGATGAACAAATATTAATGAGCTAACAATAAGGGTGGTACTGATTTAATTTGAAGCCTACCTTAGTCAGTTATGGTCTAAAAATAAATATATACCTATAGCAAATTCAGACATGGCAGACATGGCACTGTAAAGTTTACCCTGATTAACTTGAGACTGGTCTATCGCCATGTGTTATTAGCCCTAGAATTGTTATTCATAAGTTGAGTGATTGAATTGAGTCAACCATCACTTTATTAAATGTGACACATTGTGTTCTAAGGTTATCTAATGACTTCAAGTGTCTCTTAGTACTAAAAAAGAAAAGAAAAGAAAGATTACCAGTAAACACCAGAAGCTAGGGAGCTAGAGAGAGGCAAGAAGGAATCTACATTATAAGTTTCAGAAGGAACATGATCTTGACAATACCTTAATTTTGATCTTCTAGTCTCCAAATATGTGAGACAATAAATTTATGTTATTTTGAGCCATGCACACACAAGAAAAAAAAGACAAGAGATTCCGAATTGTGGTAAAACTGACAATGTAAAAACAAAACCAGCGAGAAACATGATATTTGGATAAATGATTGATACTGGATGTGTATAACTGCAAATTAAAATGAAGATTCAGCATCCATCCTCAAATAAACTTTTATTTACAGCTGACAGGCAGGGTATAAACATATGAAGTATATTTAGCACCATTATTGTTAGCTCATTTAATAAACTTTTTGAAGACTCTTTCAACATGTTTGCCCATTTCATGATGGGTGATTCACAGTGAATCTGTCCGCACTGCACTGACTGTTCAGCAGTTTTTGACCAAGAATGCCATGACCCCTGTGCCCTACCCTCCCTATTCACCCAAATTTGCCTGAGTGACTTTTTTCATTTTGGGTTATATAAATCTCAGTCAAAATAAGTGTTTATGGAGTTCGTGTATTCTACACATGCACATGTACAATGATGAGTAATCTGAACCATTTATTGATTTTCTATCATGGATTCTATTTCTAAGCCCCTGCTGTTTATACCTCTTTTTTTGACATAAACCTTTGCTAATATTGAATAATTAAATGATTAAATTTGGGGGAACAAATATAACCTTTTTCTTTACTTAACATCCAACATAGTATAATAATTAATAAAAGACAAAAATTAAAAGAAATATGGACAAATAACTTTTAAATATTGGGCAAATATATATACACACACCAATACACATACATTTTTTAAAATTAAATTTATTGGGATGACATTGGTTCATATACACCATATATATCCCTTATCTAGCTAGCTATTTTGGACCATATTTCCTTTTGACTGATTTGGTTTGAGAAAATTGTCATTAAATGATGTCAGAATAATGAAATATGAAGAAGGTTTATGTAAATAGTAATATAAAAAACCCTGTATGTCCTTTCAAATTAGTGTTTTAGGTTCCTTCAAATATATTCCCAGAAGCAAGATAGCCAGGTCAAAATGCAGCTCCATTTTTAATTTTTTGAGGTATCTCTATACTGCTTTCCACAGTGACTGCACCAGTCTGCATTCCCACCAACAGGACAAAAGGGTTCCCCTTTCTCCACATTCTCACCAGGACTTGTTTGTTGATATATTGATGACAGCCATTCTGACAGGTGTGAGGTGATATCTCACTGTGGTTTTAATTCACATCTCTTTGATGGCTAGTGACGTTGAGCATTATTTTATATGTATGTGGGCCATTTGTATGTCCTCCTTGGAGAAGTGTCTGTTCAGACATTTGCCATTTTTTTCATTGGATTGTTTCTCTTCCTGGTGTTGAGTCATAGAACCTCTTTATATATTTTGGAGACTAAACCCTTGTCTGATGTATCATTGATAAATTAAAGTCAAGGCAAGAGCAAGTCAAGGTTTTTTTCCTAGCTTAAGAGGTTCAGATTAGAAAAGTCTTCCAGGATCAAGCTAAAATAACCTGAGAATTAGACTCCTGAAACCACCTAATGTTTCAGAATATGTTTATTGCAGCATTATTTACAATTGCCAAGATATAGAATCAGCCCAGGTGTCCATCAATAGATGAGTGTATAGAACAACTATGGGACATTTACACAATGGAATACTACTTGGCCATGAAAAAGAAGAAAGTTTTACCCTTTGGGATAGTATGAATGAATGGACCTGGGAAACATTATGCTAAATGAAATAAGCCAATCAGAGAAAGACAAATACCATACAATTTCACTCATATGTGGAATCTAATGAACAAACTGAACTAACAAGCAAAATAGAAGCAAACTCATAGAGAGCAGGATGGCAGCTAAGAGGTGAGGAGATTGAGCCAAAAAGGAAAAAGGACTCATGGGCATGGATGAGAGTGTGGTGATTGCAAGAGGGAGGTGGGTATAAGGGGACTAAATGGAAATAGAAAAATATACAATAAAAAAGGTTTTTAAAAATATTTAGAGATTCAACAGTGGCACAAAGTGATGTTTCCCAGGTAGATCTTTTAGTTTTTAATGTATTAGGAAACAAACCAGTAGGTAACTAGACGGGCACATGATGTGTACCCTAGAGTCTAAGAAAAGAAACGGGCCTTATATCAAATGCAAAGTTTACACAGAAAATTGTGATAAAGGAGAGAAATAAGTCTAATGACAGAGAGGGAGTAGAGTAAGAGACAGTGTGGAATATTGCAGAAACTTGATGCGGGAATAAGAAAATATTGCAGTTTATTCTAACCTCCCTCCACCATCATGTTATATTGACAGTGAATGCCTGAGGGTCTCCTGGCTTTACTTAACTCGGTCTTTGGAAGTAAGAATTTGATAAATTTTATAAATAGGTAAATGTGGTTAAGGTAAAGTGTGGTCACAAAAGAAAGAAGACATGTTTTTCAAAAGGGTTCCTATAAATACTCAGCCTCTGTGAGGGTGTGGAATGCTCCCGACAAACCTTGTTGTAAATCAGTTGGACAATAAGCTTTTTGAATTTGAATAAAATGCAAGAAAAAAGTCAGTAAGTTCCACTTACGTTGATAGTCATACCAAGGTGGTTTGGATGTGGCATTTTGTGGATTTTGAAAATACAGTCAAATAACTGTGCACTGACAAATGTTGTATAAATAGCTCAATCTATCACAGTTAAAACTCTGTTTAAAGGGAAAAAGAGATCTTGAACAACCCACACCCTGATTTAATGCTCATGACAGCTCTTAGAACCTGTTAACATTGCCGTTCTATCATAGCTTTCTTCAGGGTGGGTGTATTATATTAGCTATGTGTTGTGGCCTGATGATGAAAGCTTTGATAGTTTTGGGGTTTCTTAAAACTTAAAGGATAAAATCTAATCTTTATTGTCTTTTAAAATATTCTAAAGCAAGTGGGGAAAAGTCATATGGTACTCCAAACCACGAGGGAAATTATACATCTTTATATAAAGCATTCCCACTAGAAAAAAAGGGTAACCCTTCTGTTTATCATTATATTTTATGAGGTAACTTCAGTGAAATCATGGAAGTATTATCACATGAACTGCAAAGGATAAATCTCTTTTTCCAGGGCCCTCAAAGGATAGGAAATTTGGGGTATGGCACAAATGGCACTTATTTTCCACACTGCAAATGAGGTTCAAGATGTGGTGTGGGTGAGTGACAGAAGTTTTCTTGTCATCAAAGAAGATGGTCAATGTTTTCAAAACTTTTTTGTGGGATATGAGGGTATATTTTACATGCCTGATTCAGAAATAAAATGCATTTTTAATCCAGTTTACTTTGATATTTTATGTGGGCAGAGTTTGGTTGAGTCAAATGTTCCAATGTGTGAAAGAAGTACCAGCAAACATGCACAGGGAACTCACTAAAAAATAAATGTAGTGATGGTTTTTAGAGGAAAATTGATGAAGTTATAGTAAGAGTATTTCTATCAGTTGAAAACTACCAGTTCTGTCTATTCATTTCCTCGGGAATGAATAGAAAACATCAGAGTGTTTTCTTTCAAATATAACAAAGAACTATTTTTGCAATAATGTCTGTTTCTTATTTCTATAGGCTCTTCTATTCATTCATCAAATACGTGCCATGTGACAGAAACTGCAATATTACAGTAACAGCAGTTCAGCATATTTATACCCTTTATTATGCCACTTAGCAAAAGAGGTGCTCAGTGCTGATCTACAGCTACAAGAAAGCTGTGAGGGAAGTGTTCACATTTCACAGCAGAGGAAAATTAAGCTTAGCTAAGTTTTGGAAGTGATTTTTTTCAGTTTTATTATGGAACCAATATTTAAATCCAGGATGCCTGATTCCAGAGTCTAAATCTTGATGACTTCTCTACCCTCAAATACTATGTCTCGAGGGCAGACAATTATTCAGTCACCAAAAACATAGAACAATTATAGATAACTCAAAAGGAAACAAAAGGAAAGCATTTTGGAACAGTAAAAATCTGTTAATTGAAGGTCACTTTATTAATAACCATTATTTCTAAAAATAATAAGTGGTATTAGGAAATTCACTACACCAATACTATATACTACTTAGTATACACAATATTAAAAAAATCATTCTGTACTTCTGAAGCTGTACTAAATAAAATACACAACATGATTTGATTTCTTTTTTTTGACTTGAGTAGAACTTGAATAAGTAATCAAACCATTTGAATGACTGGAGAGCACAAATACTAAATTTTCTCACTCTTAACTTATAAAGCTATGTGAAGGTAAAAATTACATTTACCCAGCACCAATATCAGTCAGTTTTAAATATGAAATAAAAATAAGTCCCTAGATTAAAAGACATAAATTAAACAAAAAATATCTACTTATCTAATTTCAACCATTAAAATGTTGCACAGGTGTAGAAGTGACTTCATCTGAGAAAGATCAATTATTGTGAGTAGTTTCCTTGAAAGGTCACATGTCTGTACCAGGGAAGAATATTCACCTCTCTAAATTACCCCTTAACCAGGCACAAAAGTATTGTCTCCTCATCTTTGATTTTTAAATGACTCCTCTCTATAGAATACAATGCCTTGTATAAATTATTCCATAACCTTATAAAAATTTTTTGGTTTCTTGGAATTTGAAACTTAAACAAATTTATTAAAAATTAGAGACATAACCTTCTTTTCTCTTTCTTAATGAATTATTATTACTATAAGGCATCTCATTATTGTTGGTGGGAGCACACATTATACTTTGACTTCAAAAGGCATATTGGGAATTTCTTACAAAATTCAACATTTTCTTGACATATGATTCAGCAATTGTACTTCATAGTATTTACCCAAAGGAGATGAAAAATTATGTCCACAAACAAATCTTGCACATGGATGTTTATATCTGCTTCATTTGTAATTGCTAAAACTTAGAAACAACCAATAAGTAAATGAATAAGCAAATTGTTGTACATTTAAATAATAGAATATTATTCAGTAATTAAAATAAATTTTATATCAAACAACAAGGAGACCTGGAGGAAACTCAAGTGTATATTGGCAAGTGAAAGAAAACAAGCTGATGACTACATACAGTGTAACCCCAATCGTTTGCCTCTTCTACTATTCTAGAAAAGCAAAACTATGGAGACAGCAGAAAGATCAGTCATTGTCAGAGGGTTGGGAAAGGGAGTTAGGGGTAATTAGGTAGACCCTAGAGGATTTTGTGGGCTGTAAAACTATTCTGTATGATATTATAATGGTGGATACATGTAATTATATATTTGTGAAAACCCAAATACTGTATAACAAAAAGATAGAATGTTAAGCTAAAGTATGGACTTTAGTTAATAATAAGGTATCAATATTGGCTCATCAATTTTAATAAATATACCACATTAAGGCAAAACATTGAGAGAAACTTGAGGGTTGGCAAAGAGGGCTACATGGAAACTCTCTGTACTCTGCTCAGTTTTTCTGTAAACCTAAAACTGCTCTAAAAAGAAAAGTCTGTTAAAAATTGTAAAGGAAGAAACAAAAATTTGGTTTAAAAAATAAACTCAATAGTGGGTCAAGTCAATTATATAAGATATGATTCAATAACAATATGCTGTGAGTGAAATCTGTTAAAATTTAAATAACTTCCCCAAAACTTAAAAATGAAAGAAAATGAATATTTCCTTTGTTGTGTCTGTATAAGCATATGACTAGTCAATAAATAAAAAAATGCATTTAATATATGTGTAACAAATGTCAATTAAACACATTTAAATTAATATTTAAAACATTTTAAGTGATTGATCTGTCTTTGAATTATCAAGTAATTTAGAGTTTGACAATGCCTAGTATCACATTATATGATGATTATCTTAATATATGTGAAAATAAAGTTAACAAGCTACATTGACCAATTATAAGACAATATATATGCCTGTACTTCACAGAATTTTCATATTCAAACCATTAATTCAATGAATTTTTTTAGCACACATATTTATATACAGACACATGTATGCATATGTATTTCTCTTTAAAGAATTAGTGACATAATTTATTGACTTTCTAATGTTGCAATATCTTTGTATTACTGTGATAATATAATAAGAGTAGTTACAAAATAAAAGTTATTAAACATTAGTTCTGATGGGTATGGCTCAGTGAGTTGGGTGTTATCCAGCAAACCAAAAGGTAACCAGTTCAATTCTCAGTCAAGGCACATGCCTGGGTTGCAGACCTGGTCCCTGTTTGGGGGTGTGCAAGGGACAACCGATTGTTGTTTCTCTCACTAATCAATGTTTCTCTCCCTCTCTTTGTCCTTCCCTTTTCCTCTCTCTAAAAACAAAAAAATATGTATATATATATTTTTTAAAGGGGGAGGAGTTATTTAATATTTTTTAGTATTGTGTCTTATTCTTCTCTGATTTTAGTACTACATTTATGTTGCTCTCTTAGGAGTTGGATAACTTCATGACTTCTTGTACTTATTTAAATGTTTATTCCTTGAAAGTTTTATAGATTTTTATAAGCCTATCTGGACTTCTGTGATAGGTAGAAGAATGGCTTCTCAAAAATGTCTTGATCCTAATTCCTATAACCCATGAATATGTTTTTCTTTTTTAGATGACCAAAGGGACCTTGCAGATGTGATTCATTTTAAGGACATTGAGAGGAGATAGATTATCCAGGTGCACCCAATAATCACATAAGTTCTTTCAAGTGAGAGAAGACAAAGTGGGTCAGAGATATGTGCCTGGGTATGATTCAACCCACCGTTTGTGTTTTTTAAGACAGAGAAAGATACACATACTAGTATTACAACTATAATGTTAACTAAAAGAAACAAGATGCAAAAGAACATATACAATGTTCCATTTATTTAATGTTCAAGCAGCTAAATCTAAAATGTGTATTTTAGGAACATATACATAGATGTTAAAGAATATGGTGATTGTTAGTACTGTTTGATGCCACCGACCTGATTTATGACAAGGGCCAACAGAGTAGCTCAGTGTGATAGCCAGCCTTCCAAATGACCCTCCATGCTTCTCATTTTCTGCTATTTACATCCTTGAGTAGTTCCTTTTCAAAATGAACAGAGATGAAGTGTGTTACCAAAGTGTTGGAAAGTAATAGTGTGCTAGATCCTAAAAGGCATTGATATTTCTAGCTGGTACACTAGGATGAAGCTAGCTGCCATGCAGTGAGGACAATCAAACAGCCTGGTAGAAAGGCCCAAGTGGGGAGAAACTAAGGTTTCCTCCCAATAGCCAGCACCATCTTGTTAAGCATGTGAATGGGTTATTTCATTAAACAAGATCCTCCTGTCTTCAGCCCTTATAGTACTTAGCCCTGATCAACATCTGACCAAGTTTCATGAGAAAGCAGCCAAAACAACTCAGCCAAATTACTCCCAAATTTCTGACCCAGCAAATTGTAAGAAATAAAACATTGTATTAAGCCACTATGTTTGGGGGTGATTTGTTAAGTAGTAGCTAAAATATTTACCATCACCTTAGCACCATTAGTGCAAAAGTCAACAGAATGAAAAGTACATGTAACATTCATTATTGAAGATCCAGTGCACTGGAATCCATTGATGCCGCTGGATACCAATTCACCTAAACTGTTTTTCCAGGGGCATGTAGTCCTACAGAGGCACTTCATGAACCTTGCCAAAGTCATGTTACTCACAATGATATCAAATCACAAGATAACTGGAGGGTTGGGACTATAAGACTTCTCTTCGTAAGAACATTTGAGACATTTTACAGCCTACAAAAAAAGACTGAGGAAGACATTGAAAAGGGGCTAGAAGTTCCATAGTTTACATACATGATTATTCTCCAGAGAATAATTGCTAATCTAGTTACATACAGACAAAGAGCATAAAAATGATTTCTTTAAGATTATACAGCTAATAAGTGGCAGATTTTCAGTCTCGGGTCTTTCTGTGTCCAAAGCCTGTGCCCTTAAACATGAAATTAGCCACAAAAAGACCTTGATTCATTATTCAAATACATATATATGGGTGAGCATTGTTCTGTAACATATTTCTGCAATTGTGTACTGGTTTCTTCCTGAGAATTTTGCTTTTAGGTGATGCTTAAATAAAATATGGAAACAATATGGAATTTTCACTCCCAAGATATTTTTTCAGCGATTACTTCAGCATCTCAGTCCCTTCTACATACAATGGCTCTCATCCTCACAGCTGTACAGAATCAAACTTTTCATTGTGAAATTTCAGTCATGTGAGAGCCATCTTTTAAGACATTTTGTATTTGCTCTTCATTCTCTGACAAATAAACTAGCAAGTACAACCTTACATTGCATTAATAAAGATGAGATTATTGGGAGCTTCCATCATAGCAACTTCAGCTGCAAACTAGTCAATCAAATTCAAGGTAGGTGCACTGGATATTGACAACAGAGATGGAATTTTTGAAATGTGAGAGCTTAAAAATATATATTCTAATGTAAAATCAGCTATGGGTATTTTACATTCCATTCTGGAGGATAGCATAATTTTACATGTAAAATAATGAAGATAATTTAAAATCAAGCATACCTTATTTGTTAAAATAAATCTGAAGATTTGAAAGTTAAGCTATCTTTTTCAATATAGTGAATTGCCTTCATGTATTAATAGTTATTTCATTTTGTTATCACTTTGATAATATATCTGTATTATTTCATCTGTCTAGTAATATCTTAATTTTACATAGCTTTAAAATGTTTGTAATTGTGTAAGCCAACTAATAAAAAAATACAAGGTTCTCAATGTGATAAATTGTGTTTTGTGTTTTTCATTTAAAAGTGAAAAGGCAGGACTTCCGGCCAAGATGGAGGCTTAGACAGACACGCTAGGTCTCCCTCTACAACTAGAGAGGAATACAACTACTTCAAAACAAAGGATAACTAGAAATTCCAGAAAATAAAACTACACGGAAGCCCAACATATGAAGTTATAAACCAGCGGTGCCATTTGGGCAGGTAAGAGTTAAAGAGGGTAGTGCTGTTTGCGGTCGCACCCTGAACGGCGGGCGGCGAGGAATCCCGGCTGCGCAAGCCCCTGGCGGTGCGCGACTCCGGCGCTGGGGAGAGCGGCCGCCGCATCGCCTTGAACAGTGAGGCCCAGGGGGACGGGAGGATGGATCCCGGTCTCCTAGCTGAATAACTGTGTGAATCCATCTTGGACCCCCGCCCCCAAAGAAAGCACCACAGGGCTGCGAAATAGGTCGCGGACAGGCGCCGGTCGCTGGGTCGTGACCGTACACAGGCACTGCCCCCTACAGCCGGCCCAAGAAAACAAAACGCATCTGTCAAAATGAGGCAGACAACCATAGAAATCCCGGTGGCGCAGCTCACCAGGCAACAGATAGAGAACCTGACAGATGAGCAGATAAGAAACCTGTCAGAGGCTCAGTTCTGGGCCATTGTTATCAGGTGGCTTACAGAATTCACAAAAGAGCAGGAAAAAGATAAGAAAGAAGCGAAAAACTTTCATAACGAAAGGAACAAAACCACATACGAGACAGACGGTGAGGAAAAAAAATCCAGAGTTCATTTCGACAAACTGGAATATGGAGAAGGAACAAGCAGTCAACCAATGCAGCGAGAGGAAATGGGAAGCAACAATGAGAGGATCAGAAACCTCTGGGACAGCTATAAAAGGCCCAACATAAGAATCATTGGTTTGCCAGAGAGTGAGGAAGATGAACTAGAACTTGAAAAATTGAGTGAAAATATAATAAAGGAGAACTTCCCAGACTTGGGGAAGGGAATAGACTTGCAGGTCCAGGAAGCAAGGAGAGTTCCCAAGAGACTGGACCCAGGGAGAACCACTCCAAGACACATTATAATCAAAATGTCAAAAATTAAAGATAAAGAGAGAATCTTAAAAGCAGCAAGAGAGAAGAAAAGAATTATGTACAAAGGGGTCCCAATTAGACTATCAGCTGACTTCTCAAGGGAGACCCTACAGGCAAGAAGGGACTGGCAAGAAATATTCAAAGTAATGAAAACCCAAAACCTACAACCACGAATACTCTATCCAGCGAAATTGTCATTCAGAATAGAAGGACAGAGAAAGTGTTTCCAGGACAAAATAAAACTGAAAGAGTTCATTAGATCCAAACCACTGTTATATGAGATGTTAAAGGGACTGGTTTAAAAAACAGAAGCTAGGGAGATGAAACAAAGGCAAACTAAACAGGCAACGAGAGTGGAAGAGGAACTGTGGGTACGGGAAGCATATTGGGGGGAGGTCAACAGGGAGGGGGAGTGGGGAGAGGGAGGGAGATGATATAGGAATTGGGGATCATGGTAGGAGGGAATGGAATAGACGGAGAGAGGTTGGGAGGAACTGTATGTACAACTAATGGACATAATCTAAAAGGGGGGGACAACTGGAGGGAGGGGGGCCACCGGGTGGAGGGGAGCAGAGGGAAGGGAAATTGGCACAAATGTAATATTTTAATCAATAAAACACATTAAATCTGAAAAAAAAAAAAGTGAAAAGGCCCGAAAGTACATAGAGTTTTTAAACCAATGAACTTTATTATAATATGTCTCATACTGAATTCCAAACAGAACATGCTGACTGAAAGGCAAAGAGTGACTATCATTAAAATACAGAATTCATCAAGCTATAATGTCAACTTAGGAATCAAAATGCTTTCCTACGGTCTTCTCAATTGACTGGCTGTCATCACATGTTAAAAACTGAGAAGTCATTGATGAATTAGGTTGTTTTTAATATTATCCAAGGTTACTTATCTTCAAAAAACAAAGAGTATATAATTCATCAGTTAAATACATCATTTCTTGACTTTCTAATCATTTTTAAGAAAAAGAATGTATTTAGATGAACTTGTAGATTTCCTAGTAGATACAGAAAATAGTTATATATTATTAAAAATTTTAAAGATTTAAACACTAATAAATGTGAAATTGAACACAAATATGTATTGAAGAATAGGTACATTGATGATAGAGAGGAGAAATAAAATGTAAAGCTTAATTTAAAAGCAAATTAACTTTGTTCTTTATAAAACATTTCTAAAAGTTACAAAATATAAAACTGTTGGATATCTTAAAATTTAATAATTTATTTAGTTGATGTAACAGAAAATATGATGAAAGAAATTCAAGGATTAAAAAATTACAATTGTAATGAAAATTTTCTTCACCATTTTGATATTATATCAAATTGTCTTCATTTACTCCCCTAAAAAAGTAAAACATCTCTTCCAATAGCCTCATAAAAATAAATTTGTATGTAGTAAGCTGTTGATAACATGCATGTTTAAAAACACCTATTTTATCATTACACTTGGTAAAGAGTAAATTGAAGTTGAAGTAATTTCCCTGAGAATTCTGAAGGCATAGATAGCTCTACTATCTACTAGCATCCACCACTGTTGATAACTGATGCCTTTTTGATGTCTGACATTCTGTTTGTGGTCTTTTATTTTTCCCCAAATGAAGAATTTTATGATTCTCATCTTTATACTCCTAGATCTGAGTTTTCAAGTTGAGTGCATGAATGCAGATCTTGTATTTATTTTTGTGTGTATGTGTACATATGCACATGTGGTTCCTTTTAATCTGGAGATAATGTCCTTTTGTTGTGGGAATATATTTTCTATTTTTGACCATTTTCTCCCCTTTTATTTTGAACTAATTGAAAATTCTGATATTTAGATATTAAACCTTCCAAATGATGTTCTATATCTATTTTTCTACTATTTTTTAAAAAATTAGATTTGTCTTAACATAATTTACATACAGCCAAACTCACTCTTCTTATGTGCAAAGGTCTATGAGTTTTTACATTTGCATAAAGTTGTGAAATCTTCACTATAAACAAAATTCAGAATAATTGCACCACCTGAAAAATTCCCTTATTACCCTTTGTACTAATCTTTTCTTACCCAAGACCCTGGCAACCAATAATCTATTTTCTGTCTCTAAAGATATGCCTATTCTGAATATTTAATATAAATAGAAGCATACAGTAAGTGCATTGTCTTCTATGCCCAGCTCTTTTCACTTAGAATCGTCGGCAGCCGTCCGTCTCGAGAGACGATGGTGTAGCTTCTTAAGAGTCTATCTGCACCGCCGAGAATGGCTGTGCAGTCCGACTCGGGAGTGACACGGTATCTGTCTCCTCCCGTGTTGAATCGACATCTTGCGATGACGCTGGAGTGTCCTCTCCAGCGAAGCTGAAGCTACAGAGCCTGGGCAGGGTGATATGGAGGGTCTGCTGTTGCCCATGCAGCAGACCCCCCCTCTCTTCGCAGCTGAAGGGTCCAAGGGAAAGACGGAGTCAATACAGCTTGGCTTCAGGTGCGCCGCAGGAGTTGCCGGTGTTGACTACAACGTCAAACCGCCTTAGGGACTCCGGCTCCGGATTTTCTGTCGGGGTTTACTCCCTTAGCCTTTCCCCTGAAGAGGTATGCCGCAAGGCAGCGGAGGTTCACTTAGAATACTGCTTTTATAAGTAATCAACATTGTTAGATTTTCTGAAGTTCATACCTACGTTTCCTAATTAGAATTTCCTTGTATTTGTATATCAAAATGTTTTATTCATTAGCCAGTTGATTGAAATTTTGTTGTTTCCAGTTTGGGGAAATTATAAACAAAGCTGCTACAAACATTCTTATAGGAGCTTCCTACAGACATGTTTTTATTTTTTGGAAAAATGACCAGAGGTGGAATTGCTAGTCATATGATGAGTTTATGTTTAACTTCTAAAAAAAAAACCAAATGATTTTACAAAATGCAATTGTACAAATTTGCATCTCCCATGGCAGTGTATGGGAGTCCCTTACTTATTCCACATACTCCACATATTTGAAAGTATTTAACATTTTCAGGTTTATCTTACTTTTTATTTTATTTCAGTTTAGTTTTATGTTTAGTCAGCCCAGTGAGTATTGTGGTTTTAATTTTTATTTACCTGATGAATAACAATGTTGAGCATCTTTCCATTTATTCTCTGTGCTTATTTGTCAGCCCTATATCATCTTTGGTCTATTGCTTGTTCAAGAAGTTTGCTCCTTTAAGAATTAAATTGTTTATTTTTTATTATTGTTATGAGATTTCTTTATATGTTGTGCAAGACCTTTACCATATATGTAATTTGCAAAATTTATCCTAGTTTAAGACTTGTATTAATGTTTACTAACAATGCTTTAGAAGTTTTTATATTTTGATGATATTCAAATATATATGTATATATATATAATTTTATAAAGTTTTATGGTTTGGATCTTACCTAAGAAGTGTTTGTTTATTCCAAGTTCATAAAGATAGCCTCCTATGTTTCTTCTAGAATATTTAGGTTTTACATTTTGATCTATAAACCATTTCCAGTTATCTCTTGATATTTTTTATTACAAGCTTTAGATAACATTGATTTTTTTCACAATTGCCATTCTGTTCTGAATTTTATGAGTTCACTCTAAGTGTTGCTTTATTTGTGCCCTTCTGTGATATTATGATTTATAATAAGATATGTATATATTTGGTCTGCATTCCCATTTCTGGCATAGCACTCCTAAAACCCTTGAATTTGCTAAATAAGGAGAGTAGCAAAGCTGTCTATTGTTACGTTAACAAAGTGACTCTTGGATCTTGACTAAGGATGGGGGCTGTTTGCCAGAGAAGACAACTGTGTGATTATAAGGTAGAAACTTTTAATACCACCCTTCTGACCTCTAAAGAGGTGAGAGGGGCTGGAGATTAAATTAATCTCCAGTTGCCAATGACTTAACAAATCACACCTGCATAAAGAAGCTTACAAGAAACTCAAAAAAGGACAAGGGTAGGAGAGCTTTCAGAATGGTAAATTTATGGAGATTTGGGGACAATAGTATGCTCAGAGAGAGCATGGGAATTCTGTGCTCTTTTCTTATATTTAACTCTATGCCCTATCCATCTCTTCTACCTGGCTGTTTCTGAATTATGTCATTTCATATGAAGCTAATGTTCTAGTAAATAAAATGTTTCTATTACTTCTGTGAACCTCTCTAGCAAATAAATTAAACAAATAAAGGTGTCATTGAAACTTCTGTGAAAGAAGAAATCACAGGTCCAAAATAATGTCACTCATGATTCCAAACCTAGATGTAATACCTAATCTCAATGTAGTTTCATTCTCTCCCAGAAACATAATTTTAATTTTGGTCAAGAACCAGTAAGTAATCTATCATTTGGGCCTTCTTCATCTCACATAGAAAAAGAGGCAACCTGCATGATAAAACATTCTTCCCATGTTATTACCCCAAAGAAAATATGTATTGACCCCAATATAAAACTTGCTTTTATTTCATCAATAACTCATATACCCATTCTTCTTCCAATTTGTAAAACCTCTTGGAGTATGCTTCTAGTTGCTAGATCATTCATGATTAGCTTAACAAAACCAATTAGATCTCCAAATTTACTTGGTTGAATTTTGTTTCTTACTACAAAATCTATAGCTGATTAGTTGAAAGCACAGTGATAACATGGGTTTTCAATTGGCATCTGACATGTGGGGGGTGGTTCGTGGGGCTGAAGGAGACAGTCTTGTAGAAATGAGATGTTAACCTGTAGGATCTAATGCTACATTGAGGGAGATCGTGTGAGAAACACTCACAATAAACACCAGGACAAAGGACTTCAGCAGCAAAGTGAGGCGTTTATTCACTAGTATGCAGAGTCGGGTGTACAGCTAGCCAGGGGCATGTGCGCCGACAAAATGGAGCTGGCTGTTTTTATCCTAATGTGAGTAAACTCCCCTTTCCCCTTTCCCCTCTCCCCCTCCTTCCCCTTCTCTGTTTTTCCATGCTGAATACTCTGGAGTTACAATCTAATGCAATTAACTAAGTTAACTGAGGGTGATAATTAACTCAGGGTGATTTGGGTATAGGTCTGTCTCCAGCTCTTCTTTTAAATTTCCCTATCTTGTTTGCTGGGCTGTCTAGCTACATTTTCCCATTTCCCAGAGTTTGGTGATGAATACCCCTCTGCCTTTGATCTTATATATCCTTTGTCCTCAGAAGCATTTGTGCTGAGCTGCAGAACGTCCCCTTCCTGACTTGTAAGTGTGCTGATACTGTTAACTCTGGCTTGGAGACCCCCTGATTCAAGATTTAATTACATTTGTCCTTTACTGTTAATTATTTTCTACCAGTTTGGGAGTTACCAGTTTCCTTGTCCCTTACAATAGTGTCAAAATTTAGTCAAATTCTTGGAAATCCTGATGGTTTTTAAAAATTGTTTGTTGGTGTGAGGGAAATCTCTCTCTCTCTCTCTCTCTCTCTCTCTCTCTCTCCTCTCACATATAGAAACTGGGCCCCAGAACCAAACACCTGAATATTTTTATATGGTGTTTTTATTTTTATTCAATTTAGAATTTTTTAAAATTAACTTTCATTTTTATTTTCCCAAAATTTTTTATTATTGTATATTGGTTTTGGGTGTACCATTTATTAGTTAAATAATGGTTTACTTTACATAGTATTCCCATTGATAGTTCCAGTACACCATCTGGCACCATACATTGTTACCACAATATTATTGACTATATTTTCTGTGACTATTCTGTAGCCACCAATTTATGCTTTTTAGTTCCTTCACCTCTTTAAGTTCAGTGCCCCAACCCCCCTCCCATCAGCGACCACCAGTTCTCTCTCTGTATCTATGACTCTGTTTCAATTTTGTTTATTCATTTATATTGTTCTTTAGATTCCACATATAAGTGAAATCATATGGCATTTGTCTTTCTCCAAATAATGTATTTTACTGAGCTTAATACTTTCTAGGTTCATCCATGTTGTCACAAATGTTAAGATCACATTCTTTTTTATGGCTGAGTAATATTTCAGTTAGTATAACTGCTCTATTATCCACTCACCTCTTGATGCAGGGTTCACTATCTTCCACATCCTCACCAACACTTGTAATTTGTGGATTTATTGATGATAGCCATTCCCACAGATGTGAGGTGATATCTCAGTGTGGTTTTAATTTGCATTTCTCTATTAAGATCTTGAGCATCATTTCATGTGTCTCTTGGCCATCTGTATGTCCTCTTTGGATAAGTGTCTATTCAGAAGGATTGTTTGCTTGTTTGATTGGTGTTCAGTAGTATGATTTCTTTATGAATTTTGGATATTAAACCCTTATCAGATTATCATCGGTGAATATGTTCTCCAACTTAATAGGTTGTCTCTTCATCTTTTTGATGGTTTCTTTTGCTGTGAAAATCTTTTTAGTTTGATGTAATCCTATTTGTTTATTTTTTATTTTGTTTCCTTTGCCCAAGAAGATATATAAAAAAATATTACTTCAAGAAATGTTGGAGACATTACAGTCTTTTTGTTTTGTATTTTTATAGTTTTGAGACTTACATTTAAGTCTTTTTTTTAAGTATATTTTATTGATTATATTGTTACAATAGTTCCAATCCCTTCCCCCTTGCTCCCCTCTGCCCAGCAACCCCTCCAGCAATCCGCCCCCCAAGTCCATGCCCATGGGTCATACATACAAGCTCTCCCACTTCACTCTTTCATATATTATTCTTCATTTTTTAAATAACTGATTAATTAATTAATTATTTTAACAATAAAAAATAACAATCCCTCCCTCTCAGACTTAAGACGCTTTATAATCTTATAAAGGACAATGGGCGAAGGTCTTGAGCTTCTCCAGCTGAGTCAAGCTGGGCATGGTCGTTGTCCTACCTACCCTTGGGTCCAGAAATCCCCTTTTTTTTCTTCCCCCTCAACAGCAAAAGTTTATTTACAGTTGTAGTTAAGGAATATTTTTAATGCATGCTGACAAAATAGTAATATTCCAATCTTCTATGTCACTGTCTGATAAGGAATACAAGACAATGTTGGAAGAGGCTTTGGCACACATAATTATCAAAACCAGGTTATCAGAACACACTATTAGAACCTTATTATCAGAACATGTACACATATCACCTACTTTAACATCACACCAACTTTATGGACAGCTCATCTAATTTCTCAATGGCTATTTGAGTAAACAGCATTCAAGGTTAAACGACAACACTTGGGACTATAGGGAAGAAATACAGAAGTGGTAAGCATCACAACATTTCAGAGCCTACATACACAAATACAACATTACGATTATGAAACAGTATTTCAACTTTTTTCTGAAACAACTTTTGGCAATGTTTAGCGCATGAGAAGACACTGCTTTGGTCCATCCACTCTTTCCAGCTTCTCATAGTGTTTCCTGGCATTACGGATGTTGATCAGAGTAGCTGCAGAAGGAATGGATGGATCAGACATCACAACCATCACATAAGTATTGGATGTAAAGATATCAATGAAAGCAGCAAAGTTAGAGTTCCTGCCTTCCACGCTCTGGAAAGAGGCAGCCAGCTTGCTGCAGCTCAGCTTAAACTGCTTAATAATGTTGCTGATTTTCTCAAATCTGTGGGTATCATGCTGCTCTTTACATCGATAGTGAGAAATCACCAGAGAAGTAGCTCTCTCAAATAGAAACACTTCATCAGCCTCAATAATTTCAGCAAAATTCTTTAGGTTCGTTTCCAGCTGCTGAACATTGGGAATCAGCTGATAAACAATGGTGGACCAAGCCTTATAGAGAGTTTCATCCCAGATAGATGTTCGGAAACAAGAACATTCCAATGGGCGAGACAAGCGCCTCAGATCTTCTTCTCGCTCTTTGAAAATCAGGTCCCGTTGATCCTCCTGTACCAGATCCATTCTGTGCACCAAACAAAAGATTTTGGCATCTGGAGAATTCTGCAGAATGGCTTTCAGGCACGATTGATAATAATGCGTGTCTTTTTCCAGTTCGCGGCTCTCCACATCAAAGACATAAATCAGAACCTCCACATTTTGGAAGATGTTGTCTCGTTGGCTAGTGAAATAATTTTCCATGAAGTTGTCTTGTCCTGGGTGCTGAGAGAGGGAGGGCAGAGTGGACTGGAGACATGAGGAGAATCTGGGGTTGGTGGGTCTAAGGAGAGAACTTAAGGAATAGCTAACAGGATCCCTGTGCTGAGTGAGCTATCTTTCTCAAGCAGAGCACTCCATTCCCGACTTACATTTAAGTCTTTAATCCATTTTGAGTTTATCCTTGTATAAGATTAAGAAGGTGGTCTAGTTTTATATTTTTGCACATATCTGTTCAATTTTTCCAGCACTATTTACTTAATAAAGTGTTTTTATCTCATTGTATGCCAAATATTAACTGACCGTATAGACATTGGTTTATTTCTGGGCTTTCTATTCTGTTCCATCGATCTGTATGTCTGTTTTTATACCAATACTATGCCACTTTGATTACAATGGTCTTGTAGTATAGTTTTATAACAGGTATTGTTATACCCCCAACTTTGTTCTTATTTCTCAATATTGCTGAGCCTATTCAGGTTTTTTCATTTGTTTGTTCATTTTGTTTTGTCTTTTGTGCTTTCATATAAATTTAAGGCTTATTTGGTTAGGTCTGCAAAATATTCCATTGGTATTAAGACAAGGATTGTGTTGATTCTATAGATTTCTTTGGATAGTACGAACATCTTAGTGACATTAATTGTTCCTGTCCATGAACATGGTATATGCTTCCACTTATTTGTATCTTCCTTGATTTCTTTCTTCAGTGTCTTATAGTTTTCTGAGTATAGATATTTTACCTCCTTGGTTAAATTTATTCCTAGGTATTTCTTTCTTTCTCTCTCTCTCTTTCTTTCTTTCTTTCTTTCTTCTTCTTCTTCTTCTTCTTCTTCTTCTTTTTTTTTTTTTTTTTTTTGGTACATTTGTAAATGGAATTATTTTCTTGATTTTTCCCTTTCTGATATTGAATTTGTATATAAAAATGCAAGTGATTTCTGAATGTTAATTTTGTATCTTGCTGTTTTACTGAATTTATTTATCAGTTCGAGTAGTTTTTTCTTTGTGGAATCCTTAGGGTTCTCTATATATCATGTCATATCTTCTGAAAATAATGAGAGCTTTACTTTTGCCTTTCCAGTCTGGATGCCTTTTATATTTTCTTCTTGTCTGATAGCTATGTCTAGAACTTCTAGTACTATGTTGAATGAGAGTGGTAAAAGTAGACATCCTGTCTTGTTCCTGAGCTTAAGGAACATGCTTTAGTTTTTCCCCATTGAGTAAAATGATAGCTATGAGTTTGTCATATATGACCTTTATTTTGTTGAGGCATGTTCCCTTTATTCCCACTTTGCTGACAAGTTTTATCATAAATGGGTGCTAGATTTTCTCAAATGCTTTACAGTATAAATTAATATCATCGTGTAATTTTTATTCTTCATTTTGCTTATGTGGTGTATAACATTAATTGATTTGCAAACAATGTACCAAGCCTGCATCCCAGGAATAAATCTCATTGATCATGGTGTATGATCTTTTTAATGTAGTGTTAGATTCAGTGTGCTAATATTTTGTTGTGGATTTTTCATTTATGTTTATCAGAGATATTGGAATATAATTTTCTTTCTTTGTAGTGTCTTTATCTGGTTTTAGAATTAGGGTAAAGCTGACCTGTAAAATGAACTTGGGAGTCTTTCCTCCTTTGAATTTTTTTGAAATAGTTTGAGAAGAATAAATGTTAATGCTTCTTTGAATCTTTGGTAAAATTTATCTGTGAGCCTATTCAGTGCAGAACATCTGTCTGCTATTTTTTTATCTTTTAACTATTATTATTACTGCTTTGATTTCATTAATTGTAATCAATCTGCTTGTATCTTCTGTAGCTTCCTAATTCAGTTTTGGAACATTTTATGTTTGCAATCATTTCTCCATTTTTCCCAGATTGTGCAAGTGCTGGCATGTAGTTAGTTGTTTGAAATATTCCTTTAAAATCCCATGTATTTCTGTAGCATCAGTTGTTATTTGGGTCCTCTTTTTTTTCTTAATGAGTTAGTCAGAGGTTTGTCAATCATTTTTTATCTTTTCAAAGAAGCAACTCTTCATTTCATTGACTCCTTTGTATTGTTTTTTGTCTTTATAACATTTATTTCTGCTCCAATCTTTATTATTTTCTTCCTTCTACTCATTTAGGCTTTGTTCCCAATTTCTTTTGGTGTAATGTTAGATTGTCATTGACATGACATTTCTTTGGAATTGTTTTAAAAATAACATGTTAATAAGGTTGAATGTGAGAATACAATTCATGATTATTCTAAAATTATTTTCCTTTTGCCAAAAAATCCTAGTCTGAACTAGAAAAGAGTGGTTTACATCACTGAACCCCAAATTTTATGAAGCAATTTTTCTAAGCAGTGAATCCCATTTTCAAAATAAAGTATATTTCAAATTACCCTAAAATTTAATTAGGATATCCTACAAAACAAGCTTTAATAAATTTATAAAGATCATTATGAATCATGATTTTTCTCTGAATATTAAATATAATATTATTGAATTCTTTTCAAATTTAAAACTGAAAATTAAATGTTCCTTTATAATCTATCAAGATATAAAATCTACCTGAGTGAAACCATCCTCTTTCTATGCTCAATTACTTGTTTAATTCCAAAGAAAATTCACTTTAGTGAAGGAAAAGAGGGTAGGGATGGCTTTCCCTTTGCTTTTATGACGTCAAGTAGCAGTTTAGAATTCTTAAAAGGAAAAAATTTGGAGCTATTCAGGAAATCTTTTCCAAAGTACTGATAAAACATCCTTGAGGATCTTGTAGACTGATCGTTGCTTGCCAATTCAAAAGAGGAGATTAATTTGGACAACTATTTCTAACAAATGTCAATTTCAGGAAGATATGTTTGTCAAAACCCCCAACAATAATAGCCATTTTTATAATTAATAACAGTTGTTATAGCCACCACCATTTCTTGAAAACATACTTTGTACCAGACACAAGGCTAAGACAGTGACATGCATTACTTTATATAATCATAGTGACAACTTATAAGTTCAGCGCTGGTTTTGTACTCCTTTTAGTCCAATTGAGCACAGATTTCCTCCAGTTATATGACAAAACTGAGATTCAGATCCTGATCTACCTGAACTTCACCATCACAGGCACAATCTCACTAGGTAGGAAATTTGTGAACATCAACAGCATAACTGTGCATAAGAAGATATTGTTCATTTCTCTACTGCCATAAAGATGTGAATACAATTTAGTTATTGTTTATGAAACTAACTTCAAGGTACCCATGTAGGTAAAATAAAATGCAGAACTCTGTGAATGCTTTACCAATATTTTGTGTACAAAAGGAAAAAAAAAAAGGAAGAGATCAAAGATGGTGGAGGACTAAGTGGAAGCTACACTAACCTCCCCCCAGGACCAGTCTGGATTTACACTTAATTTTGGAGAAATCAACTGGAATAACCAACCGAACACTAGCTGGAGAGAAGTCATATAACCACAGAGAGAAAAGGCTGCTACATCACAACGGGACTGGTACGGAGTGCAGAGACATGGAAGGGCTGACTGGGATCCCATGAGTAGCAGCTGAAGGGACTGAGAAACAGCTCAGCAGCTGGGGTCCCCCCTGAGAAGGACAGGGTCTAAACCCTCAGCTGGTCTTCCCAGCCTACAGCAACAGAGTGGAAAGTAAAATAATATTCAGCTGTGAAAAGCAAAAAGCCACAGGGTTTCTTGCTAGCCAGAGAGGAATAGCAGGAGAAAAAAAGCTCTTAAGTGGATCACATATGAAAATATTTTGGCCCCCACTTACCCTGAGCTCAAGTGAGGGAAGGCAGAGAGGACTGGAGACACTTGGGGAGAATTTGGCATGGTGGCTTTGAGAAGAGAACTGGGCGAGCAGTCAACCGGGTCTCAGTGCACTCATCCATAGTACTGCAGGCAGATTATTCCCCTCCTACTGGCATCAGCCTGAGGGGAAGCAAGAACCCTGCCTATAGGAAGTAAGCTGCCACACCCATGGTCCTTCAGCCTGACAGCTAATCACAGATTGAATAGATTAACAACTAAAGAAGACAGACAAAGGCAGTAGATCATGGAAGTCTCCAACAGGCTGCCTAGGGCCAGAATGGTACATGATCTGATGCCACCAGGGGCAGATCCAGGAAATGCAGATCATTCTAAGAAGCACCAACAAAAAATAGAAGTCCCAAAAATGGGGAGACAGAGAAACAACTCCCCATTGAAAGGAAAGGTAGAATACCCAGAAAGAGTGCTAAATGAAACAGAGGTGAGCAAACTATCAAATATGAAATTCAAAACATGGATTATAGCGAAGCTCAACGAGCTCAGTGGAAACTACAAAGAACTCCAGGGTAACTACAAGGAACTCCAGAAATACTACAAGGAACTTACAGAGAATTACACCAGCATGAAAAAGGACATAGAAGCTATCAATAAGAGCCAGGAGGAAAGGAAGAATACAATCTCTGAATTGAAGAACACAGTATAAGGAATTAAAAGCAGGCTAGAGGAAGCAGAAGATCAGATTAGTGAGCTGGAGGACAATGTAGACAAAAATTCCTTGACAGTACAACAAAATGAAAAAAGACTGAACAAGACAGAAGAGGCTCTAAGACAGCTGCAGGACAACATGAAATGTAATAATATCCATATCATAGGAATTCCAGAAGGAGAAGGAGAAGAACAAGGGATAGAAAATCTCTATGAAAAACTAATGACAGGAAACTTTCATAACATGAGGAGAGAAAGAGTCACGCAAGTCCAGGAAGCACAAAGGGTCCCAATGAAGATGAACCCTAACAGGCCCACTCCAAGACACATCATAATTAAAATGGCAACATTCAAAGACAAAGAAAGAATTCTAAAATCAGCAAGATAAAAACAGCAAATAACATACAAGGGAAGGCCGATAAGGCTATCATCAGATTTCTCAGCAAAACACTACAAGCCAGAAGGGAATGGCAAAAAGTTTTCCAAGCAATAAAAAACAAAGGCTTACAACCAAGAATACTCTACCCAGCAAGACTCTCATTCAAAATGGAAGGTGAAATAAGGAGTTTCCAAGACAAAAGAAGGCTAAAAGAATACATCTACACCAAACCAATCTTGCAAGAGATGCTAAAGGGTCTGCTTTAAGAAGATGAAGAAACAGAGAGAGACAGAGAAGAACATGAGTACAAAAGGGAAAAATGACAATGAATAAGTACTTATCAGTAATAACCTTAAATGTAAATGGATTAAATGTTCCAATCAAAAGACATAGGGTAGCTGAATGGATTAGAAAGCATGACCCACACATATGCTGTCTACAAGAGACCCACCTTAGGTCAAAAGATCTACTCAGACTGAAAGTGAAGGGATGGAAAGAAGTATTTCAAGCAAATGGACATGAAAAAAAGCTGGGGTAGCAATACGTATATCAGACAAAACAGATTTCACAGCAGAGTCCATAAAAAGAGACAAAGAAGGACATTTCATAATACTTAAGGGAAAAATCCATCAAGAAAATATAACCCTTATAAATATATATGCACCCAACTTAGGAGCACCCAAATATGTAAGGAAAATTTTGAAAGACTCCAAGAAAGATATAGACAACAACACACTCATGGTAGGGGACGTTAACACCCCATTGTCAACAATGGACATATCTTCAAAGCAAAGAAACACCAAAGATATTGAGGCACTGAACAACACTCTAGATCAAATGGACTTAATCAATATATATAGAACTTTTCACCCCAAAGAAGCAAAATATACATTCTTCTCAAGTGCACATGGAACATTTTCAAAGATAGACCACATGATAGTACACAAAACAAGCCTCAACAAATTCAAGAAAATTGAAATTATATCAACCATCTTCTCAGATCACAATGGCTTAAAATTGGAAATCAACCTCAAGGAAAAAACTCAAAAACATTCAAACTCATGGAGAATGAATAACATGCTATTAAATAATGAATGGGTTAACAATGAAATCAATGAAGAAATCAAAAAGTTTCTGGAAACTAATGATAATGAACACACAACAACCCAAAACCTATGGGATACAGCGAAAGCAGTCCTGAGAGGAAAGTTCATAGCAATACAGGGCTACATAAGAAAGTTAGAAGAATCTCTAATAAAAAATTAACCCTAAAGCTACAAGAACTAGAGTAAGAACAACAAGCAAAGCCCTGATCAAGTAGAAGGAAGGAAGTCATCAAGAAAAGAGCAGAATCAATTGACATAGAGACTAAACTAACAATTCGAAAGATCAACATAAGTAGGAGCTGGTTCTTTGAAAAGATAAACAAAATTGACAAGCCTTTAACCAAATAAATAAAATCAGAAACAAAAGAGGAGAAATCACAACCAATACCACAGAAATACAAAGGATTATAAGAAATTATTATGAACAACTGTATGGCAAGAAATTGGACAACCTAGAGGAAATGGACAAATTCCTGGAAACCTATAGTCTTCCAAAACTGAATCAAGAACAAGCAGAAAGCCTGAATAGACCAATAACAACTAGTAAAATTGAAGCAGTAATCAAAAAACTCCCGGCACACAAAAGCACTGGACCAGATGGCTTTACAGGTGAATTCTACAAAACATTTAGGAAAGAACTAACTTCTATCCTACTCAGACTATTTCAAAAGATCCAAGACGAGGGAAGACTCCCCAACTCGTTCTATGAAGCCAGTATTACCCTAATTCTAAAACCAGGTCAAGACACAACAAAGAAAGAAAACTACAGGCCAATATCGATGATGAACATAGATGCTAAAATCCTCAACAAAATATTGGCAAACCGGATCCAGCAACACATTAGAAAGATCATACACCACGATCAAGTGGGATTCATCCCAGGAATGAAAGGATGATTTAATATTCACAAATCAATAAATGTAATACACCACATAAACAAAATGAAAAACAAAACCACATGATCACGTCAATAGATGCAGGAAAAGCATTCGATAAAGTACAACACCCATTATGATGAAAACTCTCAGCAAAATGGGAATAGAGGGAGCATACCTCAACATAATAAAGTCCATATATGAGAAACCTGAAGCCAACATCATACTCAATGGGCAAAAACTTAGAGCATTCCCCCTGAGGTCAGGAACAAGACAAAAAGGTCCACTCTCTCCACTCTTATTCAACATAGTCTTGGAAGTTCTAGCCACAGCAATCAGACAAGAAAGAGAAATAAAAGGCATCCAAATTGGAAAAGAGGAAGTAAAACTGTCATTATTTGCAGATGACATGATAGTGTACATAGAAAACCCTATAGACTCCACAAAAAAACTACTCGAACTAATATGTGAATTTGGCAAAATAGCAGGGTACAAAGTCAATATTCACTAATCAAAAGCATTTCTGTATACCAACAATAAAATCTCAGAGATAGAAACTGAAAGAAGAATCCCATTTACCATAGCAACAAGAAAAATAAAATACCTAGGAATAAACTTAACCAAGGAGGTAAAAGACCTGTACACAGAAAACTACATAACACTGAAGAAAGAAATTAAGGGAGATACAAATAAATGGAAGCATATACCATGCTCCTGGTAGGAAGAATCAACATCATTAAAATATCCATGCTACCCCAAACAATTTATAGATTCAACGCAATCCCTATTAAAATACCAATAACATTTTTCACAGACCTAGAACAAATACTTCAAAAATTTATATGGAACCAAAAAAGAGCGTGAATAGCCACAGCAATTTTTAGACAGAAGAACACAGCAGGAGGAAACACAATACCTGATATCAAACTATAATACAAGGCCATGGTAATCAAAACAGTATGGTACTGGCATAAAAACAGACATATAGATCAATGGAACAGAATAGAGAGCCCAGAAATAAACCCAGCTCTATATGGTCAACTAATATTTGACAAAGGAGGAAGGAACATCAAATGGAGAGAAAAGAGCCTCTTCAACAAATGGTGTTGGGAGAACTGGGCAGGGACATGCAAAAAAAATGAAACTAGACCACCAACGTACACCATACACCAGAATAAACTCAAAATGGATCAAAGACTTAAATGTAAGCCGTGACACCATAAAAGTCCTAGAGGAAAAAATAGGCAGGAAAATTTCAGATATCCCACAGAGCAACATTTTCACTGATATATCTCCTAAGGCAAGGGAAATAAAGGAAAGAGTAAGCAAATGGGACTACATCAAACTAAAAGCTTCTGCTCAGCTAAAGAAAATATCAGCAAGATGAAAAGAAAACCAAGTATATGGGAAAATATATTTGTCAATGATATCTCACACAAGGGATTGATCTCCAAAATATATAAAGAACTCATACGACTCAACACCAAGATGACAGACAACCCAATTAAAAAATGGGCAAAGGACCTGAACAAACACTTCTCCAAAGAGGACATACAGAGGGTCCATAGACATATGAAGGAATGCTGAACATCGCCATCCATCAGAGAGATGCAAATAAAAACCACAATGAGATACCACCTCACACCAGTCAGAATGGCCATCATCAACAAATCAACAACTTGTGCTGGAGAGGATGCGGAGAAATTGGAACCCTGGTGCTTTGCTGGTGGGAATGCAGACTGGTGCAGCCACTGTGGAAAACAGTTTGGAATTTCCTCAAAAAACTAAAAATGAAACTACCTTTTGAACCAGCAATTCCATTGCTAAGATTGTATCTGAAAAATTCTGAAACACCAATTCAAAAGAACCTATGCACCCCTATGTTTATAGCAGCACTATTTACAATAGCCAAGTGCTGGAAACAACCTAAGTGCCCATCTGTAGATGAATGGATCAAAAAACTGTGGTACATTTACACAATGGAGTACTATGTAGCAGAAAGAAAGAAGGAACTTCTACCATTTGCAACAACATGGATGGAACTAGAGAATTACGCTTAGCGAAATAAGCCAGGCAACGGAAGAAAAATACCTTATGCTGTCACCTATTACAGGAAACTAATGAACAACACAAACAAATGAGCAGAATTGAACCAGAGGTATGTAAACAAGGAGTAGACTAACAGTAACAAGTGGGGAGGTGGGAAGGAGAGAACATGGTAAGAAGGGGAAGGGTCTAGTCAAAGAACATGTATAAATGACCCACGGACATGGACAACTGGGTGGGGACTGAATGTGGGAGAAGGGGGGACAAGGTGCAGGGAAGCAAGAAGGGGGAAAAAAGTGGGACAACTGTAATGGAAAAACAAACAAAAAAAATTTAGTGGTGGAAAATGAAAATATGAAGAATGGAAATGCTGGTTCAGTGAATATTAGAAGGACAAGGATTTTCCTTCACACTGTATATTTTTCTCCCTATCTGATCACTCCAGAGTTTGGCATTCTAAAGAAGTAAGTAATGACATAGGTTTCTTTGCGTAAAACTAATAAGACCAGTTGTTAATAGAGAGTTTTTTTTTCACCAAGACGTTGACTGGAATGTCATGCCTGAAGGAGACATTCTTGGCCTCTGGTTGTTACCAAAAAGCCCTGAGGAACTGGGATTGACTTTCAAAGGTAATAAAAGCCCACGAGATAAAAGGCCTGATACCTTGGTTGGATGCGCTGTTCATGGCAATCTTTCCAGGGAAGGAATGAAGGTTGTTTTCCTGAAAGATGGCTAGAAGGGACCTTAAGGCACAATGGAAAACCAGGAGGACTTGGAAAAGACAGGTGTGTACAGGCAAGGCTGAATGCCAGGTATGTGGCTCTGCTTCTGTGCCCTGAAGGAGAGACTGAAGGTCACCCTAAATGTTCCTTGCATAAGTTCCAGCAAAGCAGAACTAAAGATCATAAGTGATCATTTGCTGCTCTTGGTGTGTTTATGCAAATGAACAGGATAAATTAAAAATGGACTTAATGCAGTCCCTTTAATGACAAGGAGGGTAATCTTAGGGAGAAAAATCATTATTCAAGGAAAATCACAATGCTCAGTGGCAGACTATAAAGTAGTGTAGGTAACCATCATTAAAGTTCCTTTTCATTTAAAATATGTTTTCATTTGAAAGTTAAATTATGTATGTGGCATTATCAAAGATGTTTAATTTACAGGTAAGAAGAATGTCAAATGCCTTGCAACTGGATGTCTTTCCAATAAGACAGTACTACAGATTAGAGACTTGTTTGTGAGTTTTGTTACATAAATTAACATGTGTTTTCTGTTTTCAAAGGGCATAAGGCTATGATCTCATTACCTGAGTGATTGTCTGTATGTATAGGCCTCACTTAATCCTGTCTGCAGTGCTGCCTCCTGAGACTCAATGGTTTGACTGAACTAAGTGGCTGGGTTGGCGAAGTATGGGGTGGTCTGTGGGCTTCACTTTAAAACTGGTTTCTCTTTTCTATCCTAATGGCTTGGACATAAAAGGCCCAGAGGTCTGAGAGGAGAAAAACCTAAAATATTCCCCTCAGTCCAAACTAAGTATAATGGGCAAAAGGGTTTTGGACAGGTGAGATGTGCCTGGCACACCTTCCTTCAAAGAAGACCTTCTTTTCCCTAATGTGTGACCTTAAAAAATTAATACCTGCCTTTTGTCATCTAGTGGTTATGGATTGAATGATGTCTTTTAAACCTGTTGCCAAACCTTTTTCCCCCAGAATACAACAAGGATGCCAGTCTGTTAAACCAAGCACACCGTTATCCAGGGACAGCCAACTGACCTGGAGTCTGCACAATCCTTCCCCATGTGGGAAGGTCACCCTCCCCTCCACACCCCCCCTCTCATTAGGGATTTCTGGACCCAAGGGTAGGTAGGACAACGACCATGTCCAGCTTGAAGCAGCTCGAGGAGCTTGAGACCTTCACCCATTGTCCTTCATAAGATTATACAGGGTCTTAAGTCTGAGAGGGAGGGATTGTTATTTTTTTGTTAAAATAATTAATTAATCATTTATTTATTTTAAATACAAGAAGAAGAATATATGAAAGGGTTAAGCAGGAGAGCTTGTATGTACGACCCATGTGCATGGACTTGGGGGGGGATTGTTGAGGGAGGGGGGTGCTGGGTGGAGGGGAGCAAAGGGGAAAAATTGGAACTATTGTAACAATATAATCAATAAAATATACTTAAAAAAAGAAAAAAAGAACATGCAGGTGGGTTTGCTTGTATATGCATAAAAAATCTCTAAGAGTTATGGGATGGACTAGTTATATCAGTTTCTCCCACACAGGGGGACAAGAAGAGATACTTTGCCTTTGTTCTTTTCTCCTTTGAATTTTGAACTATGAGAATGCATCACATTAAGTAAATATATAATTTTTTTTTTTATTTTTAAGAAAACAGAATGAGAGATAAAAACAAGGACCATAATTACTAGAAACTCCCATATAGGCCAGTCATAGACTCATCACTTCACCCAAATATTGTCTCATTCAATTCTCACAACTACACTGTATATTTCAGTTTCTTTTTAGAGAACTCGAAAAGTTGAATATGATCGAGTCAATTTTCTAAGATCAAACAATCAGTAAGTGGGAGAGAATAAAATTGAAGCTGGATCTATCTACAAGGTTCATGTTCTTCCTACCATCTCAATTTATTAGATTACAAGTGTTCCAATGCATGATTCTTATAAACATATTAGCTAAACTTGGTCAGTATTCTAAACTAAATTGTCTTATTTTAATAATAAGTTGACTAAATGTCATATGTTATATTGAATCAATTGAATAAATCTGCCAAAAGACTTCACCAAGATGTGCGAACATAATTTCCCAATGGAAAAGCAACTAGTTGAAAGGTGAAATCAAAATATGATTAAGATTTGCTGTGGGCTACATAACATGAAACACATTGTTGTTTTTCTTCTAATTAACATGAGCATTTTATATTAAAAATTAACTTCAAAATGTTGTTTAATACTCAATTAATCCTGATTTTCAAGTTTGCTTTCTGCACTGAATAGTTTATGTTGTGTGTTGGGGGTACACTTCTCTTTTCCAATAAATATAATTTTTTAATCTTCAAAAGACATATTTGTTTTAACATCTCCCTCTATTTCTTTATATAAAATAGATTTATAGTAACTATAGTTTAAAAAGATAAATTCTAACAATTTTTTTCCAAAATGTTATTAAGACAGTATTTAATAAACTTTTGGTCCATTATTATAAATGTTTTTTTCTATGGGAAAACAAAAGCTTTGGCTTATAAAGACTTCATGTAAGTAAGATATTAGAAAAAAGAAATTAAGACATTAAGGCCAGAAGGAATAGAACTGAGGGAAGGAAAAATTTTTTTAATTGTGCCTTAGTTGTTAGGTGATAAATTTTCTCTTTGTCTCTGTTTCTGATCTCTCCCCACTCTGTCTGTGTCTCTGTACCTCTTTCTATCTCTTTCTCTGTCTTCATCTTTATCTCTCCTAGTGCTACTTCTTAGATTTGGGAGTGTCCCAGGAGACAAAGAATGCAGACTGCTTTCGTTAAAGGACAATTAGAAATAGTAGCATAGTTCCTCAAAAACAACACCAGAAGTCAGAAACACTGATGGAAATGAATAACTTCTTTCAGATCCAATGAATATTAGTTATAGAAGCAGAGTTTAATATTTTCCTTGAGTATTAGTTATTTGATTAATGGTAATCTTTGATCGTTATGGTGTTTTCCTGTTGTTTTATTTTTTGTAGAAAAAAAAAAAAACAACTTAGAAGCTATGATATAATGACATTCAATAAAACCTTTCCTTAAAATGCAAGGTAGACTATAAATGTTACAGAAACAGGAGAGTCCAAAAATCCCCAGAGTTTGCGGTTGGGGGATGGGGAGAAGGAAGCAGCTTTTAGAATGCCTCCACATGCCTGAGGCCGGTGGCTAGTGTCTTTCTTATGCAAAATGGCTTTAATGCATCCAAAGCCTCATGTAGATGGGAGGAGTCTTGAACCAGGGGACGGTATGGAAAAAGCACACAGAGCCTACGTAAGGTTCTGTGAATGGTCAGAACTGTTTGCAACACCCACTGCGTCAGAGGATGTAGTCAGGGATATAGGATATATAAGCAGCTGCGGACATTTTAGCTCTCTCTCTCTTTCTCTCTCTCTCTCTCTCTCTCTCTCTCTCTCTCTCTCGCTCTCTCGCTCTCTCGCTCTCTCGCTCTCTCGCTCTTGCGCTCTCTCTCGCTCTCGCTCTCTCGCTCTCGCTCTCTCGCTCTCTCTCTCTCTCTCTCTCTCTCTCTCTCTCTCTCTCTTGCACTCTGGCTCTCGTTCGCTCGCTCGCTCTCTCGCTCTCTCGCTCTCTCGCTCTTGCACTCGCTCGCTCTCTCTCTCTCTCTCTAGCTCTCGCGCTCTTGCGCGCTCTCGCCCCCTCTTGCCCCCTCCATGCGGCTTGGTGAAGGGGTCTCCAGGCTGCTTTAAGAGGCTCTCTCCATGCGGTTTTGAGGAGAGGAGATCCATGGAGTTTGCAAGGAGGCTGAGAATCCAGGCAGTTCTGGCATTGAGAGCTGGAGGGCATGTTTGGAAAGTAGGAAAACGGTTTCTCTAACTTTTCTAAAACTAGCCTGGTTTGGTAGTAGGGAGACAAGGATATGTGTTTATGGGTGTTTAAAGAATATAAGACTTAACAACAGAAATCTGCAAATAACTAAATCTATATAACTGTTAAATAAACAATTCTTTTTCTTTTCACTAAACTCCGGTATTGAAAGTTATAATTTTGGCGGCGGGCAATCGGGCCCCTAACTAAAGAGCCCGTGGGTTTGTTTTCAATTGGAGCAGCCCAGGGGTTCTGTAACATAAACAGGCAAGAAAATATATTGTTAAAAGAAACAGTTGATTTCTTTGTAATACATTTCAAATAATTATTTGAAGTTAATATTTAAATTGTTATTTTATTTAGTATTCTCAAACTTCTTTCAATCTACTTCTATATTTTGTCATTAATTTTAGAATTTTATCTTATTTACTACTTATGTACCAGGTTAACATTAAACAAGAATGTTTCCTTAAACATCTCAATGGAATTTAGACCTAGTTGAAAAATATTTTATAAAAATTTCAGACTAATTAAAAATACCTGAATAGATACTTTTTTATTTCTAAAAATTATTTTAGAAGTATATTTTTAACTGTTAAAGTAATGCAATTTAGTGGAATTGACAATTCAGAAGTCTTTTCAACTTAATCCTTTTGTGTTACAATCTAATTTTGTGATTTAGTATTAGTTTTTAAATGAGAATTAGAATGAAAAGTATAATGGCCCAATAAAATTGTAAATATTTAGCCAATAAGAGGCCAAAAAAAAACCCCCCAAAACCAGTGTTTCTCAGGATGGTTTTCTTTTTAATTCAGTTTTATTTGAAATTACTTTTTAAATGCAAAGTAATTTAAGAAAAACCTTTCTAAATTTTGTAAACATATACACGTTACAGAACCCCAGCCTATGCTGTTCTGGAACAGCTGTGGGGTCTGATTGCCCACTGCTAAGAAGCATGACTTCCAATACAAAAGTTTGGTGGAAAGGGAAAGGGGGTTTATTCCAAAGGTTGACAAATTCAGACTAGCAGCAGCTTGCTACCATTATATTTCACTCCCTTTTAAACACCCCAAAGCATTTAGTACTGCTTCCCCCAGCCAAACCAGGCCAGTTTCAGAATACACCGGTCAGAGGTACCATCTCTTAGAAAAGCAGAAGTCCACAGATCTGTATTTCCAGTCACAGTTCAGCATTTCAGGCATCTCTCACTAACCCATGCTTGGTTGGCAGGTCCCCACAATTCCAGCCTCATCAGCCGAGCCGCCATGTTCTCCAGGCAGGTTTCCCAGTAGGTCTCCTCTTTCCTACTCCAGACCTTATGGTGGACTCTCTCTCCAAACCACCCAAGACCTCCTAGCCCACTCCTGTCTAGACCCTTTCAGACCGTAGTGGCTTCTCTTCTCTTTACAGATGTCTGCCCTTATTAAATGCTGACCCAGAGCATCATACCTCATTGTTAAGCCTATCATTGACCCTTTTTCCCTGGGCTGCAGCACAGTTATTACCTTGTGACCAATTTGCCATAGATATGTAAAGTACCTTTTCCCTTCCCCAAAACCATGAGCTATGTGGACTTCAGGGAGGGCCTCCACTCTGTTACATACATAAAGGTAAACCTTTGGATTATCACGCTCTGTCACAGTCCATCTTGGTCACTTCCTGATAATAACCATATTGTGCTTAAGTGTTCACACATCAAAATGTGTATCAGAGCATGTAAATGCATTTTTATATACAGATAAAAATATGAAGACCTTTTTTTTGGATTTCCACATTTATACCATTCTATACATTCCTGTTAAAATTTAATTTTTACTTTTACTCATGTGAGAAATGCTCACAATAAGATACCGGCACATAGAACTTCAGCAGTAAAGTGAGGCATTTATTCACAAGTCTGAAGAAACGGGTGCACGGCCAAAGGCAGGCACAACGTTGTCAAGACAGACAGAAGTATTTAAGCCCTAACATAGAGTACCCTCCCCCATTTCCCCATTGGCTGGGTATTTCAGAGTTACATTCTAAGCAAGAGGTGTCTAAAACTGATAGGTTCTACTGAGTCACTATGGTGGTCAGCTCCAGAGTCCAGGTTGTAGGTGAAATAACAAGGCCCTGTGGTTAGGGATGGTTGCTGTGGGAACAGAAAGTCCAGGAGATTTATGGCCCTTGCTCCTGGGAAATGCTCAAGGAGGGAGAAATCAAGTCTCAGCAGGGTGCTGGCAGCTATACCTCAGTTGCCTCTGACAATAGGGAACTTCGTGATCAGGTACATGGCCAGTGATGGATACTCTGCTTTAGCACAGGTGTTGGCTCAGGTCCTGTGAGGCGGCAGACCATGTTTGTTTCATGGTTGCCTAACCCCAGTTCCGTCTGGGGCATAGAATTCTTGCAGAAGGTGACAGCCAGCTCAGGAGGGGTGCTTAATAATTTTATACTCTAAATTTGAGAGGCACTTTGTTCTTTTTCTACTTATCACACTCAAAAATATATTTTGGAGCAATTGCTCTTTAAATATATAAAGATTCTCCTGTATGCCATAGTATGATTTCTATGTTGATGGTCACTCACATTTTAAAGCTATATTCTGTTGTATTATATTTTTGCATGTTTTCTCCTTGGTTATCTATTCAACATGAAAATGGCTTGTTGTAGAACTTGTGCCCTTTCAAATTTAATAGAAAATGCCCAACTGTTAAGAAAATGGATGTTTGTATTTCACTCATGAACATTTCTGTTGTCTCTCCATATTTTTTGACATTTGATATTTTCAAGTTTTTTTTCCCTGATTTGTTGCACTTGTCATTTTGATGAAATTTGATTGTTTATCTCATTACATGAGAGGTTGGATATTTATATATGTTTATTGGTTATTATAAATTTATTCTTTTGCATATATATTGTCCCACTTTTTAACAGTTTTTTTTTTTTTTGCTCTTTTAATATAAAGTGATAGGAATTATCTATATATTTGAGATACTAATATTTTTGGTCATAATATATAATACAGATATCATTGCTTGCCCTTTGGCTTATTTTTTCACTATTTAGTATGTTATCTTAGGATAAATAGAACGTATTGATTTTGATGTTTAATTTATCAAGATTTTATTTTATGCCAATACATTTTGTTTTTTATTTAAGAGATTTTCCTTAAACCAAGTTTATTAAAATATTCTCCTGGTATTGTATCTGTGAAGTATGGGGTTCAGCCACTTGTCATCCCCAATCCTCATGACCCGATGACTTGTGTTGAGGGAAATAGGTTTTTATTAACAGGGTTCCTATTTTTGGGGGTGCTGAGAGCACTCCTGCTCTGAGCTCCTCTCTCCCACGAAACCCAGAACATCTGCCTGATGCCATGAGCACTCCTGTTGAGTGGGAAGCTAAGGCCAGAGATCCAGAGCATTGACGTGCTGAAGCCAGAGCCAAGAGCTTGCATGCAGGGCCAAAAGCCAGAGAAAGAGAGAGCAAGCCTTCACCAAGCTCTGAAGCAAGAGAGAGCCAGAGCTTCTTTATGCTTTTTCTTGAAAAGGAGCCCTCCCCAAATCCCACATGCAGAGGAAGCCCGTGGGAGTTCCCAGGTTTTTAACCAATGTCTGTGTTTGTCTTTGCCCCTTTATCCAGGCATGGGCAGAAGTCTCCAGTCACAATCACCACAACTCACACAAGGGCTGTATAGCCAGTGTCATGAACTAGTACCCTCAAGGCTTGAGCTATTAAGCTCTAGCTCTGGTTTAATTCCTTGGAGTGCTCTACCCCTCCTCCTGCCAACTGCATTGTGTTTATACTAGCCTCTTGCTCCTGGCAATTCCCCCTTTTCAGGCAGCAGCCCCTCCCTCTGCAGAAGGCAGACTGCTTTAGTCAGCCACCTCGGCCTCCTTCTCACTCCCTGTCTTTTCTCCCAAGAGGGAAGAAGTCTCTGTGCTGGATTTGGGAGTGAGGTTTCCCCAGCCAAATTGGGGGCCCCTTTGTTCCCGAGGGATCTTGACTCTGACTTACCCCATTACAGCATTTTCTACAAGCTTTTATTATTTTGCTTTTTATATTTAGGCTTCTAATCTTAGAATTAAGTTTTAAAAGTTAAAAAAGTATACTTTCACAGTTTTCCCCCTCATATGGATATCTTTTTATTACCAGTGACAATTTTCAGTTTTTAATGTATTTAATTTTTGAGCTATCTACCATTTTCTACAGCATCAATAAGTAACCAGGGATGCTAGTTTTTTGTACAGCATATTCTTCAGGTATAATTTTAATGCTTATAAAAGCAAATATAAATATAGTTTCTTTCTTACAGCTACTTTTACATAAAACATAACATACTATACTAGCTATTCTGCAACTTGTTTCTTATCTAATAAAATATTTCAAAGTTTTTTTGAATTAGTATAAAACATTATTTTCCTTATTTTAAATAACTATATACAGTAGTCCCTTTCTATATCACAGTTCACTTATCGCGGCCTCACTGTATTGTGGGATTTTTAAAAATATTACATTTAATTATTTATCGTGGGTTTTTTACTATGTTGCAGGATTTTGCGGTACTGTATACGTATGTTGTTAGAGTTACATAGGTTTAAGAGTGTAGAATATGTTTAAGAACATAAGTAATGTTTATAAAAGTGTGGAAAAGGTTAATAAGGAAGTGGGAAAGGTTAATAAGGGACTAGGAATGGTTTATAAGTGTGTGGGAAGGGTTTATAAAGCCTTAAAATATATATAAATACTAAAATAAATCTAAGGTTTCTACTTCGTGGGTTTTCACCTATCGTGTGTGTGGGGGGGGGGGTGTCTAGAACGTAATACCCGCAATAAGTGAGGGAATACTGTATTATTATGTTATATCAGCATAATTAGTGGCAAATGTTTTTGTTACAGAGCAAAAGGGGGTTCTTTCACGTGGTGCCTTGGTGTAAAACCCAACAACTAGTGTTGAGGAAAACAGGTCTTTGTTTACAGTATTCCAACCTGGGGAGGACA
This sequence comes from Furipterus horrens, assembly GCF_987537825.1. Lineage (NCBI taxonomy): Eukaryota > Metazoa > Chordata > Mammalia > Chiroptera > Furipteridae > Furipterus > Furipterus horrens. The sequence goes on along the minus strand of NW_028327174.1, from coordinate 80,367,291 downwards.
GTGAGCACTTCAGCTCAGAGCCCTGTTCTCCCACAGGACCCAGCACTTCCCTTGCTCCCAAAAATGCTAGAAGCCAAAAACATGCCCAGAAGTTCCCCATCCATCTGTCAACCCTCTCCTTCAGGACCTGGGGTACGATGTCATCAGCCTCCGTATAACAGTCCAGGAAAACATGTGCCGTGTTGCACTGGATCATGCATGGTTCTCTCTGTGTCCTTTTCAAAGCTACATGGTATCTTCCCCTTCAGAGTATAATGGAGTTCTATTCACCAAAATGCCTGCTGCCTATTTTTAAATCCCTGAGTGCATTCTGTGATGCAGCGGGCATGGTAACCAGTTCTGATCATTCACAGCACCTTGCGCAGGCTCTGTATGCTTTTCCTGCACCATTGCATGGTTAAAACCCCTCCCATTTCCTTGGGGCCTTGGAAAAACCAAAACTATTTGCATAACTAAGACACTAGATACCAGCCATAGTTACGCAAAGACATCTTAAAAGCTGTTCGCTTCTCCCCATCTCCTATCCACAGGCTCTGGGGATTAGGGGGGGACCACCACTCTGTAACATTTTCTTTTCTCAAATATTTTGCTGTCTGTATAGTCACACATTGAGAAAAGTATGGAACTATTTTTTCTCTATGTTAATTTGTTTTTTAATCCTTGTTATTTAATAAGCTCTTTAATGCCTGCACCATCTGTGATTGTGATCACTTTTTCACTCCTGATATTTATTTTTTATACTTAATTAAATTTGCCAGATTTATGGCAAATGGATATTCTTTAAAGAAGTAATTTTTGCTGTTTGTTTAGCTTCTTCATTTTATTTCATTAATTTCCAGTTTGGTTCATTCATTTTATGCTTGCTTTCAAACTTTAAGGTGGTCAATTTGCTTGTTACTTTACAGCCTCATTGTCTTCCAATATTAATTTTAAAGCCATGACTTTCATGTTAAATATAGTTTTAGTTGCAACCCACAAGATATATGCAGAAGTTTCATTAAACTTTCATTCAAAATATTTTCTAATTTTTTATTATGCTTTCTTTTTTGATCTATGGATTACTAGATGTATAAATTTTCAAATATACAGTGACATTTATAGTTAAATTTTATTTCAGATTTCCAACTTACTTGCATTGTGCTTTGTAAACATTTTATGTACTCTTTCACAATCATTTGAAATTTTTTGAAATTTATTTTATAGCCTAGCATATGATCTATTTTTGTAAGTATGTTTTATGTGTGTTTTGAGAAAATAAAAATTTCAGTTGTTGGGGTAGGATTCTCAATGTATTCCTTAGGTCTTGTGTCAATCAAGTTATTCAAACCTTTTGTAACATTATTTGGATTAAGCAAGAAGGGAAAAGGACTCATGGACAACAGCGCGGTGACTGCTGGAGGGAGAGGGTATAAGGGGACTAAGCTAAATGGTAAAGGAAAAAAATACAATAAAGATTAAATTTAAAAATAATAAACTGGCTCCATCAGCACACATACACTTAAAACCTCTATAGCATTACTAAAGTTCTTTCTTCTGCTATTATGAAGTATTTTTTTCATCTACTACTGAGCAAGATTACCATTTCGTTGTTGCTGTGTGTATAGCTTGTTATATTCCTCTAAGTTTTTGATTTTTTAAAAGGCTATGTTATTCAAAGCAAACAAAATTAAATTTGGTTTATCTTTCTGGAAAATTAAACATTTCATCATTATAACATGTTTCTCTTTGTTTCTAATTGTTTTTAAATTGGAATTGCTTTAATGAAATTGAAGTATAATACATACGGGAAAATGAATACATTGTAAGTATACAGCTTAATGAGTTATCCCAAAGTGAACACACCCTAGTAACTCTTACTCAAATCTGGTAAAAAAGAACTACCAACATGCAGAATCTCCCCTCCCCTCCCTAACAGCCTCTATTACCCTCTTCTATCATAGATTGGTTTTGCTGTTTTGTTTTGTTTTTTAACTTTATATATATGGATTCTTTTGTTTTTAAGCTTCTTTGTTCATTATTATGTTTGTGAGGTTTGTTTATCCATTCTCCTGTTGATGGAATTTAAGTTGTTCCCCGTTTTTGGCCATCATGAATAATATTGCCACGAATATTGTAACACATGGCTTTTGATGTCCATAAATATACATTTCTGTTGGGTGTTTATTTATGAGAGGACTTGCTCAGCCTCTCTCTCTCTCTTTTATTTTGCCTTAAATTCTAAGTGGTCTTTAAAATATCTACAAAAATATATCCTCTATCCATTTTTAAACTTTGTGTATGTTTTCTATATTGTAAGGCTCAAGTTTTCTGTGCTCCTTTCATTAGGTTTGCCTCTAGTAAACAACTTATAATTAGATTTAGTTTTTAGCAGAGTCTGACAACCAATTAATAACAAAACATTTAGGCTGCTTACATTTAATCTAATTATTACTATATTTGAATTTAAATCTAACATCTTAGTTTGTATTTCTATTGGTTTCTTTCTTGGACATTTTTTGCTATTCTTTTTTACTTTTTTCATTAAATTTGTATACTAATTTTTATCAGTATAATGTTTTAATATCTATCTATTAATCTAAATACAAAGCAAACATTTTGTAAGGATACAAAATTATCAACATTGGTTAGCCAGGGGACTAAAACTGGCTTGAAAGGTAAAGGGGAGTTTCAATATTTACTCTATATATTATGTTTGGTGCGATGTTTTAACAATAGGTATACATTTTTATATTGACTCTTTGACATCAAAACTGCAGTAATTCTTCTAACAGAACATTCAAAAAATGCATACAAAAACAAGTAGAAATTATCTTTTCCTCTAATACTTTAGGCTTTTTGTTTAACTTTTCCCTATTACTACTTACTCTCAGGCCTAATGCCATAACTGTAACTTGAATAGCAAAAACATTCACAGAAAAATAATCAAAATTTTACAATGTATTTCTCCTCATTGAGTATTTTCTGTCTAAAGTGACTTTCTTGGGGTCTGGCACAGGGTCTCAGAACTGCCCTGGCCTTGACATGACCCCTTGTTTCCATTAAATAACTAATGAACCCATAATAAATGTGTTATGGGAAAGGAACAGTTAAAAGATCACTAGAGAAAAAAAATTGGGGTGGGCGGTGCCATTGTCAAGTCCTGGAACCACTGTGGGCCTCAGCTTTCTCATCGGCAAATAAAAGCAGTAGACAAGAAGTGAATGATTTTAGGCCGTTAGCAGTCATAGGAACATAATGGTGGAAACATTTTGAAGACAAGCAGTCCAGCCCTACTTTCAAATTCTAACTCTTCTAGTTATGTGATTTGGACAGTTACCTTATTTCTCTGGGATGTATTTCTCTTTAATAAAACCTGGGTTATTCTGAGAAGTTAACAGTAAAGCACTTGGGAGGACCTAAGTTCTCTCCTGCTGTAGCAGAGAGCAATAGTTACTCATTTTCATATTTCTAGCAGGTAGTAGACACATGATACTTATTAGTTTTTACTTTTCACTTACATCCTGGAATTGTATTATGGTACATTGATGCAATATTTCATATCTAACCTGGAATATATAAGTGCTCCCCTCCCCCACATTAATAAAACATAAAATATTAATATATTATATAGAATATCTTTCTACAAAGATGTGAATCTTTAAACATTCATAACATTATATTAAAACTTTTAAAAGTTTATATTTTTTATAAGTGCCTAATCCTATAAAAATCTTACAAACAGTATATAAACAGTTTATGGGCCAAGGCAATTTAAAGACTCAGGAAAAAGAAAACCCAACAGAAAATTAAATATAAAATTAGTTGACTAAAAAATATACTACTGCCATCTCCTCAGCTGTTTTACCTATGTCACTTTTTATTTTGTATTGTAATGTCACAATTGTAATAAATTTTTACTGTTAAATGGTCAATATCAGATTTGAAGGTCACTTTGGTGATTGGAAGTGAGAGCCTCCCAAAGTGAAGGCAATTGGAAAGCACAATATTTTACTTTCATGTGTACAATGATTTAGTTCTTCGACCTCTGGTGGTTAAGCATGATATATAGTAGAACATTTTACTTCTGATATATGCATGTGAAACCTTGACAAGAATTAAAGGCAGAGTGCAGATTTAAACTGCTGTCATTCCTCACTCTGCTTCATCACTGAAGTTACTGTGAAGTACTTTAAAAAGAGGGAAAAAAGTAAGAAAAAATAGAAGAAAGGAAAAGGGAAATGAAAAGACAATCAGAAAAAAAGAGAGAGAAAAGGAGAAAAGGGAAGGAGGAATGGAAAAAAGAAGTCAATTTGCTTATTTTTCTTTCTGCACAAATGGCATCCTGAAGAAAAAAATTGTTTTGAAAGACCTTTAATGTAAACATGGACAGCTGTTTTAGACATTGTAACATGTGCACATTTGAAGGACGCATCATGAAAAAAAATCATGCTGAAATGTCAACTTGATAGCTCTAAAAGAGAGGTCCCAAAGTTTAGAAGTTAAAAGTAAGTTAACTCCTTGCTTATTCAAACATTAAACTGTCAGCATGCAAGTAAGTTTAAAACTTATAATGGTCTGAAAATGTGGTGCTAAATGAAGTCTGAAGACCTATTAACCTTCCTGAGATGTAAACCAGGAACCATTGCATTCTGCAGTTTAGTGTGTATTCAAGTACTTTTTAGTAGTGTGGAAGCTATTAAAAGGTGAACAATAAAGCTGAATAGTTTCTCTTTTTTCCTAAATGTAATGGTGATGTTAGCTGTTTTCAGTATTCATTTAGGAATTGCATGCATATACAAAATGGAATACTTACTTGAAATAATTGCTTCAGATTTTATATTAGTAATGCAAAACTAGCAATCCTTTAACAAATAGAGCAATAATCAATTTTTCCATTGTTTATAGCTTTACAATGATTTAAAAAGAAAACACATTTTTAGATATACATATAGGTGGTAAACACCTGAGCTAAGCATTTTTGACAAATTAATCATTGTGTTAATTTTAAAGAATGATTTCCTTAGATAAAATATTTAGACTTATTAAATTACATACAAAATAAAAATTTAAAAATTAATTACTTAGGTAAGGGATATGATTATCTTTTATTTTGCAGGTAAAATGTTACATTACTTATTCAATATCATTGTGTCAAATAACTGTACTTTTAAAAAGCTTCACTAAGACATTTGTCAATTATTTTTAAATAACATATCAGCTAGATATATTTAGTTCACATAAAAATAATGAAAAAGGGCCCTGGCTAGTGTGGCTCACTTGGTTGGAGCATCATCCCACATACCAAAGGGTTGGTGGGTTGACTCCAAGTCGAGGCACATACCTAAGTTGCAGGTTCATTCACCAGTCAGGGCACATATGGGAGGCAACTGATCAATATTTCTCTCTCACATGGGTGTTTCTCTCTCTCTCTCCCTTCCTCTCTCTCTAAAATTCATAAACATATTAAAAATTTTGTAAATGGAAATGAATTAAAATCAAATTTACATTAATTGAAATAAAAGGTGAAATAAGCCTAACCTTCTCTGACTGAGAAATGTTGTTATGAAAATACCATTTTCCTAGATCTTCCTGTGTATGGGCTTTAAATCCAAGTGAGAATGACAATAACTAGTTTTGTTCTACAAAACACTGTAAATATATATATATATATATATATTTTTTTAAGGATTACGTCAAAATATTTGGTTAACAGAGAATATTTATTTCTATCCTAATCTAGAAAGGCAATCACAATTTTTGTTCCACAAAACACTGTAAAATATATGTATATGTTTTTTAAAGATTACACCAAAATATTTGGTTACCTGAGAATTTATTCTTATTCTATTCTAGTGGGAGGTCCTAAAAGCATAGTAGTAGCTGATATAGGGCAAAACAAGAGGAACTTGTTCTTCATTGAACTTATAATCAATCAGTGAAGAGATGATGGAAGTGAGGAAAAGACAATAAAAATTATTATAGCATTTGGTGGCTAAATATGTGATATAGAGAATACATGTTAGAAAATACGAGAAGGGAAAAGATCAGTAATGTGACCTAAATTGAACTTTGGAGACTAAATAAAATTTGATGGTTGTCTTCTAGAGGATAGATGAGGAACTGACCAGTGATTTCATCTGGTTCTGGAGGATGTTACTGAGTACTGAAAATATGGAAAGAAATTCAGTGACATCTGAGCATGGATCCTGTATCAGCCCCTTTGTTGTTTCATGTAAGCAGGTGAAGTAAGCGGCAGCAATACTGCTCTCAATCCACTTGTTTTTGTATCCTCTTTGAGGAGCTCTGAACTTCAGAACAGAGCGATAATGATCAAAATTCTGTTCTATCTACCTGCTTTCCACCCAGAGTTCACACAGAACTATGTATGTCATTATGCTATTTTGATGCAGTCACAGAAATTGGGGGTATGCACGAATACCTCCCTATTCAAAATGTGCTACACTGACCAGCTGCATTGGCATCATTTGGGAGTTTGTCAAAAATACATATCTCAGCCCCTCTCAGCACCTGCTGAATTAGGATATGTATTTTAATCTGATTTGCAGCTATATGAACATCAAAGTTTGTGTTGTATAAGATTACTAGATAATGCAGATTGTTGGTAGTGAGAAATGGGGTTTTGCTGTGGCAACAGTTTCAGATTTCCATATTCCTAATTGATAAATAATCATCAAAATAATTGCATCTGTTTTAATCTACCTGAAATTAGAGAATACTATCTTCTGACCTACTAGAAGAACATAGCAATATTAATTTTAAGTGATATTCTCTCTCATACTCACCTTCAGTGTTGTCATCAATCATCAGCATTGTCATCATATTCTAATCCCAGAGTTTAATAGTGGATTACATTTCTCTTTATTTCAGTACTTTTGGAGCACACAGGTTTTGCTTTGACAATTGACCAGTTTACATCTGTTATTACCTCTAAACATGCCCAAATATAAATTTTTTTGTTTATTATTTCCTTTATGTTATTATCACTCTTCATTGTTTTCCATACTTACTGTAACTCATTTTGAGTATATGTTAGGTATTATTGAGGACCTGAAACACTCAATGCACTGGTAGAATTAAGAAGTACCTCTAGATTGGATTAATTGTGTGCAGAGGTGATGAGTTTATCTGATTTGTTGACATTAGTTTCAGTCTTTGCTACATCGCAGATAATTGAGATTCTCTCCTTTGCTGGTCTTGGTTTTATCACCCTTGCTATTTCCATCATTCTTCTACAGCCTTATTTTAGCCATTCTCATTCTCTTACCTTGCCCATGCCTGTTTTCAGTTTAAAATTATTATTTTATAATATATCATTTAACTTCGAAGTTCACCATAGATAAATAATTAGCTCTCCCAAAGTGTGATTTTACTTGGTGAAATATCCTTGTTGTCTAGATAAGTGCTATTTTATGAATATTAAATGTAAATCAAGGACATATTAATGCTAATGAATTCATGGACCAGGAGATTTATTAACAGGAAAAAGGGAGTAAGCTCAGCTATGTGATGTACACAAATAAAAAGACAGAGTCCAAGGTTAGGGGCAAAATCTAAATATGAAAGAAAAACCTCATATTAATTAACTAAAACTGAAATAATTACATTTTAATAAGAAAACTGAAAAATAACCATGGGGATACTAAGCAAGTCTATAAACCTACAAATGAGTCTTCTTAAGAAAGATATATTCTTATAGCCTATTTTTCTCATAGCATGAAAAGTGGCACAATGAACTAGAACAAAATCCAATGTTTCTTATCTTGTATTACTATAACATGACAGGATTTTAAGCAGAGGATAGTGAGATTTCTATAGCCCATAACAATGTGTTTTTATTCTCACACACTATTCTTTCCTTAAATTTGCTTCAGGCAAATAGCTTTCTTTCAGTTGCTTGAAGAAGGCATGCTCCCTATGACTATTTGACCTTTGCATATACTTTATTATTTTGCTCTGCAAAGACCGCTTAACCATTTTCACTTCATAATTCCTGCTCAGGCTTCAGATTTCAGCATAACCATCATTCAGAGAAGCTAGTCAGGCTTCTTCTCTTACTGAGCCTTGCCTCATTGAGTTTCCTGCCTCATATTGCTTTGTGGGAACTAAACAAGTAATACTTTTTAAGCACTGACAGACTAAAACATAGAAAATGCTAACTAAATTTTAATGATTTAAATTTTTTTTAATTTATTGATTGATTTTAGAGAGAGAGAGAGAGACAGAGAGAGAGACCGAGAGAGAGAGAAACATCAATTTGTTGTTCCACTTATTCACTTACTTATGCATTCATTAGTTGATCCTTGTGTCCTGACCAGGGATTGAACCTATAGCCTTGATGTATCAGGATAAAGCTCTAACCAACTGAGCTACCTGGCCAGGGCTTAAAATTTTATGATTTTAAACATTGCTTATCTTATGTGGATTAAGCAGCAGTTTGCTGTGTTTTAATAAATGCCTAAATGTGATATCACAGCTCTTACTAAAATAAGACTGCCCTCCCAAGGCAATAATTCAAATTAATTCCAAACTTCTTAGCATAGTATTGTTAAATATTTTCCACTTTCTTAGATCAGGCAGATCTAGGCATTTATTGCCTCTCGCTTCTCAATAGATTTTTTTTTTTTTACTATTTCTGAGACTCTGGACCTTTCAATATTTCTCTAATCTATGTCCTTTCTACTTTTTAGTTTGTTGATTTATTCTCCTTCTCCTTCTCCTTCTCCTCTTCCACTTGTGCTTCCCTATCCTGCCCCTCCTCTCTCTCTCTCTTCTTCTTACTTTTTCTTCTTCTTCACCTTCATATGTTGTAACAAGAATGAAAGAGAGTATTCCCAGTAGCTTCTGGTTTAGGAATACATTTTTTGGTTTGGTATGAATTGTATACAAAAATAGATTATCTATTACACAGAAATACTGATGTCATAACTTTGTTATACAATAGCATTAAACATTTTCCTTGGTTATTTCAACATTATATTTTACTGTTTTTCTTCTTTTGTTCTTTAGAACATAGATTACACTTACCTTGGAAAATGTTTATATTATTAGAAACAATATTGTTTAAAGTTTTTTCAAACTATATTATAGTCACAAATGGGACAATATTTTTAATTTTACAAATTAAAATGTCTTATTGAGAGATAATTAGACTGGCTTTTTTAAAGACAATTATAAAACCTGATATTTTAAAAGCAAAATTCTAGGTTTAGATGAATTGGTTTATAGTCTCGATCAGACAGATTATTCAGTTATCACAATGAACAATAATCCTTTTTAATTTATTTATGTCTTATTGTTATTCTATTACAGTTATCCCAATTTTTTCACCTTTGCCCTCCTCTGCCTAGCACACCCCCACTCCCACAGTCCATCCCAACCCTGTTGCCCATGTCCATGGGTCATTCATACATGTTCCTTGACTAGTCCCTTCCCCTTCTTTCCACCATTCTCCCTCTGTTCATTGTCAGTCTGTTCCATAATAATCCATTTTTAAATTTGAAGAAATTGGCTTCACCTTTTCCCCAACCATGCACCTGAGGTTTGTTAATTAATTAGATAAATGCAGTCTTTTCTGGCTTGATAACTAAATTAGCAGTGATAACTTTTGTAGATATGCTGTATGCTTGAATGTGAGCTGTACCTAATACTGTGCCATTCATTGTATTTTACCGCATCATTAGCAACATTTTTCACATCACCAGAGTCAACACTTCTTCTTGTTCTGAGTGGCTTGTTGTCCCATTTTTAATCTCATTTCTATATCTAGATTTAAAAAGGAACTTTTGGATAAGTTTTCTAATGGTGACACATACTTGAATTAGCCATTTATTTTAGATTCTTCCCTAAGTGAATGCAGACTCTATTGCAAAGTTAATGTCCACTCTCCTGAGTTGGAGTTTAAACCTTTTATGATGATTTGAAAATGAATGCTTAACAATGCTTTCTGTAGTTTCTACAAAAAGAGTTCAGCCAGAATTTTCCCATGATGGAGAGCAGGGAAATGCCATCATAGTCACTGTCATCAGCTTCTCAGCTTTTTATGTGATAAAATACATATCTCAACATTGCTCCCAATCTGTCACACAACTCAGTGTATTATGTGAATCAGATCTTGCTTTGATATTCCAACTTTCATCTCAGCTTCTCGCATATGTGGAACAAGATTTTGCTACTGCAATATTGTATGTAAGTACAGAAAACTGTCACTACCTTTGGTGTTTAGAAGTGTTAAAACACTAAGTGTTCGATTTCCCGCTAGGAAGTTCATACACATGGAAGGAGCTGATCTATGTCCCACAGTTGCACAAAGCCATAAACGTTGAGTTGAGACAAGTGTTTATTATTTTGATATATAAATGTCCTATGACTTTTTCTGAAGAAATCACATACTCAAATATTCATGATCCGTTCTTGCAGCCAAATACCCTTTAGAACAGGTTGTACCATTTCAGCACTTATTCTATTAACACAATCTTTGTTTTCTCAGTGGAAAAGATGTCAGTGCACCTATAAATTCCAGCTTACCTTGTTTCAGTAAAACATTTTGGAAAGTTTTTATTGTGCTTTTAAATTTTAACTTTTTCATGGGAACAGGAATGAAACCCAGGAGTAAGAACACTGAAGAACCAAATAACAGGAGAGAGAAGTAATAAAATTAACTTGAACAGGACATCCATTTAAGCAAAAATAAAGGTGATTAGGCTGCTTTATGTGAAGAAACAAGGCTTGCAATAATTCTTGTTTTCACCTAAGTCGCCTAGCACATATTTAAACACATAAGAAATAAGAAAAGAGAGGGTCTTTAAAATTCTGATATAATGTCAATTTCTAATTATCAATAATACAATTATTTTCTCTTCATGAGTAGATTTATGAACTGTATTATATCACAGATGAAATAGAAAATACTACACAATAATGTTAGTAGTCTCTCTTCACCTCTTAAACACATATCCATGTACAAAAACAAATGATCTTCCCACCTAGGAAAAGAAAAGCTTATTCTGTCTTTTCTTAAATTGCTTTTTTTTTTTTTTAAATAATTTGATCAATCAATTCATTTCTGGAATGTTAAATTTAAAATAGTGCAATCCTCTTTTGTCAAGTAGCCTTCTTCAGAAATTCTTTTAAAAATCCATTAAATCCTTCTTTTTCCACTAAAGTTGGGACTGCTTTATTTTACCTGGTATACTTCTACCTGCAGTAGATACTGTTAAACTGTCCATCCTCACCCTTTTTCTTTTAGTAGTGGACTCTACCTCCCTCACAGAGTTCCCACACTTCCTGGATTTGAATCAGGCCTATTTATTTCCTAGCCTCCCCTGCAGTCGGGTGTGTCTGTATAACTAAGTTCTTACCAAAGGAAATAAACAAGAAATGTGTACAACTTCTTGGTCATTTTCAAATTAAAGACAAGTTGTATGTAACTGACTTCACTTTTTCCTCTTGTTGAACTGACCCAAGAACCACAGCTACAGATGCAGCCTTTGATACAGAGAGGAAAGTTATTTTTTTGTGCAGAGCTGGGTCGCCCAGAAGCAGAGTCTCAGCCAGAGTCTGCCTGCCGACATTTAAATGAGAGAGGCATACACTTCTAGTTTATTTGTCCTACTGCATTTTTAGGTCTCTTTCTTATAGTAGCTTACTCTATATCCCAACTTATCTACACCAGAGTATAAGCTTAGTCAATGTAAACTGTACTTTGGGGGAATACATACTTATAATGCTGTTGAGAATAACAAGCAACAAACACTATACTCTTCTAAGAACACGGTGTGTATACGCTGAGCATTCGTATGAGATTTTCCATAGCATTCGATAGCCATTCCTCTGTGCTTTGCTCCATCGTTGTAAATCCATTAGCCTTCATATCGAAGGCCCTCAAAGTGTAGTATCCAAACCAGCATCATTAGCCCCACTTGAGAACTTGTTAAAAATTCAGCACAGATATATTGAATCAGAAATACCCAGTAGGACCCAGATATCTGCAGCTCAACAACCATTCCTCCAGGTGATTCTGGTACATGATGAAGCTTGAGAAAAAAAAAAAAGACTCTACATCAACAAGCTGGTAATGAAGTAAAATCAGTAGTCATTGGTATAAGAAATTTGTTGAAATTATATTGATTTAAAAACAGTGATCTCAATGTGTGTTTTAGAATATCCTAACTTAAGTTATTTTGATTTCTGACACTCAATACATCTTATCTAATTCTATAAGAATTATGATTTTTAAAATTATGAACTATCGTAGATGGTATAATGCTTCACTTTTCTTTCAGGATAAAATAGGCAAAACTACTTAAATACTATTATTATTGTCATTCACGCATGATGTCAAGATTTTCTGTTTTATATACAAACAGTACTTTTTAAATTCCTTTAACTTTACTACACTATGAAATACATTGTAAATTATATTTCCATACTTTCATATTTATGTAGTTTCCCTTGCATTGCTATATATTTAGAAATAATAGTTTATATTTGCTTAGTATTTTATTTACACATGTTTTTATAATTATTAACTAATTTGAGAGTCCTGTTAAATTAACCCTGTCTTCGTACAAAACCAAGCAAGAAGTTTAGAAAAATTATAAGATTTGCCTAAAATTACATACCTAGTAAGGGGACAAGCAGAATTAATATTAAGGACTTTTGAATCCAAATCTAAACATTTCACTTGCAAGGGATTAATAATAATATATAAGATATAAGTTCAGTCTCAAAAGTGATGCTGTCCCTGTAATTAGTGTTGCAAAGAAGCAAATTATTTGAAAGGAGAGAACAGCTGGAGCACTGCTCCATCTCTTGTTGAATCGTTCACAAACAAGCTGCAAACCAGTTGAATGGCCTTGGGTAATTAACTTCAGTAAACTTCTACCTCTGGAAAAGAAGAGGATTCTGGAAACAACACGGAGAGTGAGAGAGGACCAAATTCAGCAAATGTATTTATGTAACATTGCTAGGACCGCCTATTGGCATTTTCGGAGGGAGACATCAGTACTTACATTGCCTTTCCTTTGCATTGACTGACAACAAGATATGTCTGAATGTAACTCAGTTTCAAGCCAGAGGAGCTTGAGACCTTCACCCATTGTCCTTTATAAGATTATAAAGGGTCTTAATATGTGAGAGGGAGGGATTGTTATTTTTTATTATTAAAATAATTAATTAATCATTTATTTATTTAAAAAAAGAAGAATATATGAAAGGGTGAAGCGGGAAAGCTTGTATGTACGAACCATGGGCATGGATTTGGGGGGGATTGCTGGGGTGAGGGGTGCTGAGTGGAGGGTAGCAAAGGGGAAAAAATTGAAACTATTGTAACAATATAATCAATAAAATATACTTAAAAAATAAAAAATAAAAGTAACAGGAAAAAAAATGATTGAAATCAAGGTAAGAGCAAACTTGTCTCTTTTCCTGGTTAAATTAATATTAAGTAAAAACAAAATACATGAAACAGCAGAATACCAAATCATTATAAAAATTTAGGAAATTTTATGATATTTTAAAGGACTACCATGCTTCGTGCTGCATTTGATTTTGTCCTTGAAACTCCTGTTGCAAAATCCACTCTCTTCTGCTCCTGAGGAACAGGTAATGGGCACTGGGCCAGAGATGTATAATCTGACTTAAAGTATTTAAAAATTCTATAAAAATTATTTAAAATGTATTTCACTACAAATGTGAAACTATTGTTGTAAACATAATTGGAATCAATCTTCAAATGTACTCACCCATTCATAAATCAAAATTAAAATGCTGTCTTACTTGGGAGATAGGACTATGGTTATTTTCTATCAGTTTGCAAGTGTAATGTAGTACATCTGAGGGAGCATTTGTTCGTACCTATGACCTTCATACCCAATCTTCAGCTTAGCGGCAAGTAGTTCATCTGATTTTGTAGGTTACTCTTCTCTTGGCTCGTTCATATGTAGAATTGACTTTGTATGTTTCTATTTCATATAAATATGTTGTTACCAGTTGAGTCCCATAGTGACTCAGTTAAATCAAGTTTGCTACCTACTTGTGCCACCACTGTGAAAGTGCCCCCGAATGCATTTCTCTCATTCATTCACCTCCAATTTGGTTATTTCCTATTATCGCAGGGTTCACAAGATAATAGCCATTGATTGCAAGAGTAGCATTCCAACTGAAGATAAACCAGCCTGGTTTCATCATCTGCATATATAGGAGTGAAAGATGCTATTAAAATAGCTGGTGTTAACATTTTTATAAAGCCCTTTTACATTTGCCCAAATACCTTGAAAGTTTGTTTTTGATGGGAAGTTTGGATCCCTGCAGTGATGATTTGTAAAGAGATTGCTAAGTAATGTTAAAAGGCTCTTCTTTTTTGAAGTTAATAAGAAGATAGAAGAAAGGGAGATTGCAAAGATACAGTGAGGTGAAGCTATAGCCCATGGAAAGTACAGGCCAGTGAGAAATTCATTTTAATGGAGCCAAATGATCTATTAGAATCCAGAAATGTAATATCCAGTGTTAATTTAGCCATTCTGGTACAATGCAATCTCCTTTGTCTCAATTTTTAATGGAGAATGGCAAACAAATTCTTCGTCTGAATGACTTGACGAACATTAATGGAAAGGGTTTATATTTCAGTTATTCTCAATCATCTGTGTCTGGAAGAACATCATCAGCATCACCTGATAACTTGTTAGAAATACATATTATGAGTCTTAACCCAGATCCACTGAAGTGGAAACTCTGTAGGTAGAGTTTTTTGTTTTTTTTTTAAGGAGCCCTCCAAATGATATTGATGCAAGCTAACATGTGAGAATCTATTTAATATCTAGGTTTATGTGGAACACAGAAAGGGAACAGTTGTAGGGAACGAGATACTGTGGAGATTAAGAAATTAGCGTTAAATTGATTAGGATATACGTACATAAACAAAGTAAGAATTATCTGGTTCTTGAGAAAGACATGTCATATCCTGCTTTATGGTAGATAGTGTAAATTTGTATAACAAACTATTAGGTAAATTTTAAGAGGCTGACACTAACTTATACTTGGATTATACTTTTTAAATATAAAATTGCAGATAAGCAATGCTAATAAATCCATTCAGTATGCAGCATTGATGGGAAAACTTGAATAGCCCTAGAATATATTTTATCAATAAGATAAATATTCTCTGATTCTATTAGAATAAAAAATGATCAATTTATTTAGAAAAGGTTAAAAAAGATAAAAATGATTTTTCAAAAATATTTTATCAAGTGTGCAAAAGGGGTAAATATGTTTGTTTTTTCTGAGTACGTGTATGTTGATCAAAGAATTCTAAGTTCCTTGGCATGTAAACTACACTCACAGCTCACTCTGCTTTGGTTTCTTTACAGTAGTCCCAGGAATGTAAGACACTACAGAGAAAAACCTATGTGAAGAATTATTATTTTTTAAATGAAAAGCTTTACAAGTTTGTGTGTAATTCTAATATGGGGTCATGCTAATCTCCGTATTGTTTCAATTTTATTCTATGTGCTGCTGTAGCAAGCACATGTGGAATTATTTAAATATTTTACTTTTTTCCTCAAGCTTTACTGTTACCCACACCTAACCAGATGACAATTTTTAAATTAGGTCATCTTTACTAAATCTTTTCAAAACAATCAACTTAATTACCATAGAAGTAAATATTGTTTATCTCATATGAAACAGTTTGGGGAACACACACACAATAGTCTGCTGATTGCATTTAGTCACCTGGAGGCAGCAGACTTACTTGCATGAACAGGCTGGAGAGCCAATTCTGCAACATAGTCAAGGCACTGACGGTGCATCAGTATGTCTCACAGAGAACATGAAGGGGGTCAGCGGCTCTAGTGAGTCAGGAAAGTAGATTAAACGTGACTCTTCTTTACCAACATTTCCATGATTTCAAATATGGAGTGAATGTTATTACTTTCATATTTTGAGTATTTAGATCAGTGATTTTCAATTTTGTTCATCTCATGGCACACATAAGTTAATTACTAAACTTCTGTGGCACACACAAAAAATATTATTTTGCTGATCCAACAAAAAAATAGGTATAATTTTGATTCATTCACAAAAGAAAGATATTGTTGTGTTGGCTGTTGTCACTTTTTTAAAAATTTGAAAATCTAAAGGAAAAGAGGTCAGTGTCCCTGACTTTCGGCAGCCATCCGTCTCGAGAGACGATGGTGTAGCTTCTTAAGAGTCTATCTGCACCGCCGAGAATGGTTGTGCAGTCCAACTCGGGAGTGACACGGTATCTGTCTCCTCCCGTTTTGAATCGACATCTTGCGATGACGCTGGAGTGTCCTCTCCAGTGAAGCTGAAGCTACAGAGCCTGGGCAGGGTGATATGGAGGGTCTGCTGTTGCCCATGCAGCAGACCCCCCCTCTCTTCGCAGCTGAAGGGTCCAAGGGAAAGACGGAGTCAATACAGCTTGGCTTCAGGTGCGCCGCAGGAGTTGCCGGTGTTGACTACAACGTCAAACTGCCTTAGGGACTCCTGCTCCGGATTTTCTGTCGGGGTTTACTCCCTTAGCCTTTCCCCTGAAGAGGTATGCCGCAAGGCAGCGGAGGTTTTTTGGAGTCAGAGTTTTCCTTCTCTGATGTGCCCTGACTGGAAGATCGAACCAGCGACACTTAGCTCGCAGGCCGAAGCTCAATCCACTGAGCCAAACCAGCCAGGGTGAATATAACTGCTTAATGCATAGAAAAATATATACAGTTATCCTATCCACTTTATAGAGTTAGCAAAATCCCTGTCAAAACTTGGATGATAGCCAGAACACCAAACTCAGTCATGTAAAAATGCAATTTTCCTAAGTAAAATATTAGCAAATCAAATTCTATTGTACCAATAAGGCAGTCACATTTTAGGAAAAATGCATTCCAGAGGACAACTATGTATTTTGAAACTAATCCCCCACCCCACCCCCCCAAAAAAGTAAAAGCAGGGGTGCACAGTTGACAGCAGAAGTCCACAATCACTGCAGTGTCTTTTCCTTTGAAACTGCTTTTTCTTGTCTCACCATTATTTCTACTATTTCAAAAAGAACTCTTGCTCATAGTGGTAGTTTCTTTTGGATCTTTGTCCCATTTGATTTCATCCCAAAGTTACTGAGACTTGAATGTGCTTTTCAACACTAGATTTAACACTACCACTTAATGAATGCCTATAAGAGAATATGATAAATGTGAGTATGAAACTAGTCACAAAAATCACTCTCAGAGTGGTGCTTTACTAATGAAGGGTAATGGCCTGTTTGTTTACAAGCCAAAGCTGTACTTCTGTGTGGCAAAAGCATGAACAGTTTGCAAATGCACTGAGACAGCAATTCTTGTTCATTTTTTAGGCTGTAAGTATATGCATTCCTTCAAATTCTGAAATGAAAGTGAGTCTTTACTACTATTTGATCAACAATTTTAAATCTGTATAATTCAAGTCTACATAAGATGAAAGTAAACTGTAAATCTGTAAATCTGACTACATAGTCAATTATTGCATGTTTTAAAAATTCTTGCACCACACCTGTTGAAAATAGCTGATTTAGATGAATCAGATTTTTAAAAAATGTATTTTATTTAATTATAGTTACTTCTAAATTATAAATTTCTTTGAAATCATAATGAGTTGTTGCCTTACATAGGGAAAAGTGGTTGTTGGGGTAGATTGTAAACCTTTTGAGAGATCTGTGCTCTATATGAGGTGTGCTACTATTCAAAATGTGGTACAAGACTTGTCTCATCATCTTCTGACTAGAGAGGAAGCCTTGAGGGCAAGATCAATATATTATTTGTGCTTATTTCATAAGTACCTATCCCCAAAAGCAGCAATATAGGTGATGAATAACCAAGAAAGAAATTTAGTAATTGTATGATGTAATCTTTTTTCTTTATTACACTTATGTTATTTTAGCTCTTGGTTATGTTACTTTTTTTCCCTTCATACTAGCTTATCCTTAATGTAATATTTCTTCCTTTAAATTCAAATCACAAAATACCTTATTTTTTGCACTATAAGATGCACCTGACCATAAGACGCATCTCAGTTTAGAGGAGGAAAACAAGAAAAAAATTATTCTGAACCAAATGGTACACTAAAATATTTAATAAAATATAACAATAATATTTCAACCATGTAAAGTAAACAGCAGTCAACAGCGGTATTAAGAACCATCATCACTGCCATTAACAAATAAGGAGAGACTTTAAGGTTCAAGTACTCTTCTAGTTTTCTGGGAACCCCAAGAACTCGTTCCCGCTAGTGTCAGAACTGATGAAGCTCAGTTGTTCACAATCACTGATATCTCTTTCTTTGCTATCTTCATACTGACCAGATGCCCTGAGTTTCAGCAGTAAAGTGGGACACTTAAGCGTCCCCCGAGGTTTCACATGGGCCCATTGCTTCCTCTTCTAACAGATGTCACCACCACTGACAGGTCAGGTAATATACATCATGGTCTGTGATGCAATATTCACTCCATAATATACACAGACATTTCCCCCACTTTTTTTGGGGGGGGGGAGTGCATCTTATGGAATGAAAAATATAATAGTTATTTCACTTTATTCTGTTGGTCTGAATAGAAATAAAAGAAGAGGAATGCTATACCTTTGCTTGTGGAATAAGAATACAAAAATGACATTTTCTATGAACATCAATATATAATACATCCTATATATGCTGTGCCTTGTTTTGTGGTCCATAATCTGGGAAGCAATTTTTATTCAGAAACATGCTTGTTAAGAAAATAATGTATTTTATAAGAAAACTTCCAATATTTATAGACAGACAAAATTTAGAATAAAACAAATGCGTTTTTAATTAAAAGCATTTTTACTTTAGCTTGAATATTCAGAAGCAATTAGTAAAATATATAAAACACAAATTTATAAAAGATGCCAACTATATGGCTTCTGGATGCTAGAAACACATTTTTCTTTCTTCATTTGATGGAAAATGGTAAGATTCACAGAAAGATATCTGTTTAAATAGATCTTGTATTAAAATAGTCATTTTGAAATATTTAAAATTTCACAAATACAGTCATAAATTAAAACAATATTATCTTTTAGCTTTCACTCTCTACTCTCTGGCCTCTTCATATGCTTATAAAATTGACAAGTGGATGTTACATTTGTGGCATATATTTCCACATCATAAACTCCTTCCATGATCTTCTAAAATCTGATTTATATTCTTAATTTTAATTTTTGATTGTTATATTCAGTTTAAAAATATATTTTATAAAATATAAGAATTATATTAAAACACATGAGAATTTTGAGGATAAGAGATTAAACAAACAAATGATCATGCCAATTGAAAAATTGGAATACATACGTAATGTAGTGGCCTAGAACTAGAAAAGCTCTGAATAAAGGCCTTATTAATATACATATTCCCTGGAAGGTAGCAGTCCAAGTTAGGGAAAACTAAAGATTCTGATTTTCTAATGGAAAAATGCAACATTGAGGTTGTTTGGATATTCTTTCTGTTTCATGCTTATATTAATCTGCTTCACTCTGTACATGACTTCAGGAGTCAGGGCTAGGTACATCAATTGAATACAGTCATGAAAACGAAACGATAGTCTCCTAGTTCAAAAAATAAGAAGTGTGCAGTTAAAGGTACTAAAACATAAAACTTTTCCCCTTAATAACCTGTCATAATTTTTTTAATGAAATAGGCAATGGGGTATATGTATGAATAACAAGCTAAACCTTTAAGTCACTACCATGCTCCACATAACTGCCTCCCTCCAAACTTGGAATCTTTGCTAGGCTTCTCCATATTCTCCACATTCTCCACCCTCATTTGGTTAGCATCGATTTATCCTTCAGGTTGCACTTTAGAAGTCACTTCCTCATAGAACTCATTTTTTTACCTCACACGAGCAGTTTTCCTTTTTTAAATTTTTATTTAGACACAATGCATTACTATTTATATGATCATTTAAAGTCTGTACCACACTGGCCTGTAATCTTCACAAGGGCAGTGCACATTGTGTGAATCTTTGCTTTCCTCGCCACGCCTGGTTTAGTGCCTGTTACATATATTTGTTACTCTTCAGAAGAGCCTGTAGTCGTGGGAGCAAATAGCCACCTTTTTCACACTTGCACAGGACAATTTTTCACTCTGGGCCAGTATTTGACAGTATAGAATGGATAATTAAAAACAAAAACAAAAAACTATGACTCGACATTGCTTCTTTTCAACTTTATGAAGTAGGAAGTAAAAATAGAGATGAAGAAATTCTGTTGTGCACCTGACAATTTAATTTTTCTCTTAGCCTAAACAGAAATATTAGTTAGTAGCTCTACCACTTCCCAAAGACAAAGAGCAAATTAGTGGCAATAGAGGGTTAGTGAAAGTGCTGAGAAAAGAGCAATGGCATGGCAGTGCTATCGGTTGCTATGGAGGTAAATGATTGGCATCAATGACTTCCGCAAACATTGAATAGGAAAAGAAGACACAATGGGAATTTGCAGTTGGCCTTATAAGCAAAAGCATACTATTTTCAGCTGCAGATGAAGGAAAATCAAACAGCCAAGAGAAGTGTCAGAAATGTAAAATTAAATTTGAGAGTTTATGAAAAATGACTAGAATTTCTGGAATAAAAAATTGGGAGTACAGAATTCTCCTTTGCTTATAAAAGTAGATAGAAATAAGAAAAAAATGGATTACTTGATTGATACCAGCCTTTTAAAAGTAATTAACCAATTAAGGCTGAGTCTATTACAATGACTGTCACAACAGAACTTAATTTGTAACATTGTCACTATAGTTTGTCACAAATATTTGTGTTAAATTTTACATGTTTCAGATCCTGTGATTTTTTTTAAAGAAATTATTATTTTATACCTTTTATTTGTACTGTGATCACATTTATTACCACATCTTTCACAGAAACAAACATTTCTCAAGAAGATTTTGAAATTATTTAAATTTAGAGCATATAAGAATAAAAAGCTTAAACCCTTTCCTTGTCTGTTACTCAGGACTAAAACACTAGAATACAAAAGGTCTTATTTTTAATCCTGCCATTTTATGACTAAAATGATAAGGTTAGCTGCACAAAAGAAACTGTTTTTTTTCACACATCACTTCTCTTTAATTATCTTTCTGTTTCTGCCTCTGCTTTGCCCTTAGTATTTTAGAGCAGCTTCAAATGGGGTATGCATTCTTGTTGAGTGCTGCCTTAAATGTAGGACAGCTCTGGAACTGAATAAAGGAATCTCTTCTTCATAAGCCGACACCTTCTTACCAAGTGATGAGAACAATAAGGAGGATTACTTCCTGAG
Organism: Furipterus horrens; assembly: GCF_987537825.1. Lineage (NCBI taxonomy): Eukaryota > Metazoa > Chordata > Mammalia > Chiroptera > Furipteridae > Furipterus > Furipterus horrens. Next base: position 80,345,986 of record NW_028327174.1, on the reverse strand, counting down.
GCCAGTTAATCAAGGAAAATTTGGGTGGCCTGTAGCTCTCATTCTATCAATGGCATAGAGTAATAATTTATCTTAAGCTATTAGGACCTTCTGACGCCTGGTATTACCCCCCACTTCCTTCGTTTCACTATTGTCTTCTGTATATCAGTTATTTCTTAGATACACAAATTTCATTTCCCTGCATATTTGGATGAGTTATCGACAACTATTCTAATTTTATTGTTTAATTGTGATGTGCTTTGTGATTTTGTGATATGGCATTTGGAGCTAGGTCCTATTTTAATATTTTCAGCATTGCTGTATTTCTGATTATTTTATTTTCCAATATCAGTCTTATGTAATGGCATCAAAGACAGAGGTCCAGAGATGGTTTTTAAATTTGGTCCATCTGACTTGATTTTTGTACTTCAGGTTTTGCTGGCATAGCCACAACTTATCCCATTAGAGAAAGAATTCACTGTATATCTATTCTCTGTGAGAGCTAATTAAAACTTGCTGAAAATAATGTTGCTATGTATTGCCATGTCTTAATCTCTAAATCATAAGATTGAAAGGGACTTAAGAGTTTGGGTGATCCTGTGACCTTTTTGGCCTGGGGAAGTCCAGATTTATAATTATTGCCAACTGTAATTATTCACTCTTTTCCAGGTTTCCCCGTTTGAATGATAAATTATTTGCTTATTCTAGTTGGATGTCGTTTCTTGCCTTCTCCCACATGTTAGATATCTCTTCTATGGAATAATTGACAAGCAGTTAATTCTTGCTTGAAGACTGCTAGAGATAAAAATAAAAATAAAAATAAAAATAAAAAATAAAACCATTATTTACATTAAGTGGCCTTCCTTTCTTAAATACCTGAAATATATAAACACGTATTTACATTTATATATATACGTATGTGTGTGTGTGTGTATAAAAACAAAGAAAGCTTACATTAAAGTAACTTAGGTTTAGTTTTAAAATAAGTATTTGGAAGAGTAAATAGGGACTTCTGGCTTCTGGTTCTACAAAGGAGCTTCAGAGACATGACTGCCCTAACAAGTAAAAAGCTAAACAAACTAAAAAACCATCAACTCTTCTTAGATTCATAAGAGAAATGAGACCCATCACAGGAGAAGCTGAGACTGTGCCAGAGTATTGGCTCACCAGAGCAAAGATCATGATTGAAAATGGCCTAGGGAACCAGAGCTTTGATAGGAAAACCTAAACTGTAATTGACTGGAGGCTCAGTGTTGAGAATACCGAAAAGTTAAAAATTCCAAGGCGACCCATTAATAGAAAGTCCACAGTTATGGTGAAGTTTACCTTCAGGAGCCTGACCAGAATCCCCCAGTAAACATCAGAGAAATATTCCCTTTAGCTTCTGGCAGGAGGAGGGAAAAGGGAACCTTTCTGATACATGCTAGAGCAGTTTTTTCTTAGCAAGACTGACCTTCAGGGGAAGCTTGGTAACCAGAGCCTGACTGATCTGGGGAAGGGAAACACCCAACTCCAACCCACTCTAGCCATCTGTCCACCTAAAGACAAGGAAAAAAAAATCCTGGGGAACACTTACAAAGTTCATAATCCAGGGGCATGGGCTCAGTAAAAAACAGACATAATCATGAGATGGTAAAGCATGCTCCCTCCCCACACATATTACTAAAGGTTTACTTACAGCAGGTCCTTTTACCCACTCTATTATTTCCAGCTATCATAAAAAAATTACAAGGCATATCGCTATTCAAACACTCAATTTTAGAGACAAAGCAAGTAAGTACCAGCACCAGACATGGCTGGGAGGTTGGATTTTTCAGACCAGGAACTGAAAACAACTATGATTAATATGCTAAGGGCGGTATGGATAAAGCAGACAGCACGCAAAGACAGCATGCAAACGCGGACTGGCCATGTAAGCAGAGGACGGAAAACCTAAGAACCGAAAAGAAATGCTAGAGGTCAAGACACTAACAGAAATAAAGAAAAACTTGGATCTATATAAAGAAAGGAAGAGCATCAAAGAAGAAGTGATGGTAAAACAAAAACTTTTATATTTCTTATTCTTAATTGACCTAACAGAAAAGAGTTTTTCAGACTAATGGCAACAATGTATTCACTTATGTTATTTAAGTCTATTAAGCATGTAGAGTAGATATAGACATATGCTTATACGCAAGTGAAATGAATGGCAGCGATGACATGAGAAATAGGAGGAAGGAACTAGATTATGAAGGAAATTTTGTTTGTTTATTGCTGTATCCTCAGCACCAAGAACTATTCGTGAAACATAGAAAATGCTCAATAATTTTTTAATAAACAAATAAATGAATCATTTCTAAATAAAAATTTGCATTTGGGAAAAATAGCACTTTCTTTCGGCATTTCTCTAGAACTAAGCACTTATACAGGATGTTTATATATATAGAACAAATATGCACAGTACATATTATGTATGAAATATTTCTGGTAAGATTAATAAAATAAGCCTACCTGACCTAATTCACCTCTCAACTTGTGCTCTCACACCCGTGTAATGGTACATGGTTAGGAAGGAAGCAAACAACGGGAACAGAAACCTGAAGGATGCTGCCTTAGTGGATTTCTCCAAAAGCAGGAGTCTAAAACTGTAATTAGTGTAGCTCACGCTTCTCCTCAACTGAAACTCTTCCAGTGGCTTTCTGTCACACTTGGGAACGTACCCAGTCTTTATTGCACTCACCACTATCGCTTTATTTCCGGCCTCTCCGCTCCTCTTTCCCTGCCCAGCCACACTGACCACCTGGATGTTCTTCAGGAACAGCAAGCTCTTCCCATGTTGGGGACTTCCACTAGCGTCCCTAGGCCGGAATGCTCTTCCTCCAGGTAATTATCTGGTTTCCTCCCTCATTGCATTGAGGCTTCTGCTCCAGTGCCCTTTTCAGTAGAGCCTTCCCTGATCACTCAGTCTAAACTGGTATCAGCTTCCCAAACATTTCTTAGCCTCTTGGTCACTTGGTTCTTCCTGGCTCTTACCACTGCTTGCTATTTTATTACCTCTTAGTTGTTTGTCTTCCTACTCAAGTAAAAGTACCTGTAGGCAAGGGTCTTCTCTTTTTTCCCTTCCCATTGTATATCCACTATACACTTATAATAGTATCTGGCATGAAGAAAGCACTCAATGATTGTTGAGTACATAAAAAATTTTAGTTCTAATGTCCCTTTATCACTTCAACCTTTTGTTGCACCTGTAACAGATATTTAATGTATAACTGTATATTATAACATCAAAATTAATTGGGTCTGTGACATCAATAAGTGGATATGATTATCATTTAAAAAAATAAGAAACTAAATGCTGCCTCCAGAAAACTTAAATAGATGTTGAGCCAACCTCACTATAGACTTTGAAAATTCTCCTGTCTTCGTTTATTCCAGGTGTCTTTAACTTAAGCTCAGATGACTCAGCAGTCCTTCAGTGATAATCAATTCAGGAAAGGAAAGTAGAACAAGCCTAATTAAATGAGGCATATTTAGATTGCTAGTCACTGTCTTTATAGATTATCAAACAAATGTTTCTGCATGGAATTATTAGGTGTTGATTTCACAAAATGAAAAGGAAATAATTAGTACATGATTTATCATAAACTTGATCTTTGCTTTGCCTTTCCTATTCCCCTCATTTCACCTCCTCCCCATTGCTCCCCTTCTTCTCTCCTTTGTTCCTGTATTCCAGGCTTGGTCTCTTTTTGTCTTCCCAACTGAGCACACATTTATTATACTCAGCCTTAATAAACTGCCAGACAGGATAGGATAGGGATGAAAATCACAGGGGGTAGCCCTGGCTGCGTGGTTCAGTGGATTGAGCATCGGCCTGCGAGCCAAGTGTCGCTGGTTCGATTCCCAGTCAGAGCACATTACTAGGTTGCATGTCAGGTCCCCAGTTAGGGGCACGAGTGAGAGGCAACCAAAAAAAAAAAAAAAAGAAAAGAAAATCACGTGGGGCCTAGAGATGAACCCTCTGGATGTGAATACGCATGACGCTCCTTGCTATTTTTTTGTTTTAACTATACTTTTGTTTTCCTGGGGAAACCGCTAACACCATCCATGCTTGTGGTTCCTGTGAAATTGAAATGTTTGTTGTATATACTTCGAGGGATATTGGGAGGAATAAATGCTTTAGTAATTTCCTGCTTAAAATGTAGTTTCAGACTACACATTGGAAATACTGGGAGCTTGTATGCCTAGACCTGCTGAATCAGAATCCGTATTTTCACAAGATGCCCAAATAATTTGTATGGGAATTAAATTTTGAAAAGTACTGGTAGTACATGTGAAACATGACTATATATAATGTATCATCACTAAATGCTATCATAATTATACTAAAATATATAGAAAAAACTAATATTATTATAGAAATAAATTTTTGCAAATTATTTTTTATCTAATATTTTATGTACATTAAAATTATACGGCTTAGTGTTTGGGCTTATGTCCACATGAGCACATGTGTGCTTGCACATGTATGCATGTGTGTGTGTGAGAAAGGGAAGGATAGAGAGACAAGGAGAAGGTGGTAGGAAAAGGGAAAAATTTTATTTTAGACTCCATAGTTGGTAAAAAGAAAAAAAATTAATGTTTTTATTTTAATTACTTTCTTAAAGAGTTAATGAGTGCTAGTGTTTTAAAATGCTCTTTAAAATTCCACCTATAGTACTTAAAAAATCATCTTTCGTTTCTCTATTTTGACAGATACATGGAATTAAAATTTTTCTCCTGATGACTCTAGTGCAGATGAATTCTTTAAAATAGTCTCCTTTTGTTTATACTGAGATAGAATTACAGGAAACAACATACAATTTTATCTCTGAAAGCTTATGCAAAATAGAAAATATTTTCAGGGCTGTCTAAATCTTAATAGAAAACATGTTGTTGACTCCTTTCATCATAAAAAAAGTGTTAATCAAAAATATGTAAATAAACAAGATCTAAAGCCTTTTTAATAAATTATTTAGTATGCTTATGTACTCTCTACCACAGAGAATGAAAGAAGGGAAGCACCCGTTTTTACATTAAACTTTTCAGAAGTATTGCTCACACAGGTTACAACATTGGTTAACAGCCTTTTAAATTAAGGCAAGAAAGGAATGATAAATACTTACTTCTCCTTTGCCACTGGCACCAAGATATAACTATAGCTAATTGTGGCCTCCTAAATACAATTATTAATCCATTTTGTTGCAACATGTTATTTGTGCCCAGATGTATGCAAATGTTCAGGTTTCTCCTCCTCCAGATGGTGCTCATTAAGTTGAAGTAATCATATAAGTTGAAGTAAGTACTCTACCCTGGTATGCCCTCTGTTCCCCCGAAGGACAAGGCAAAACTAAACTAGCCCCCACCAGCCTGGAATTGCTGAATGCTGTTGATGCTCTAGAAATTATAAGAAAATTTCAAAAACCAGAGAGACATCTATAATTTCAAAAGATAGTCTGTGAAATGAAATAATCATACTGAAATAGTACTTGTGCAATAACATTTCACCTCACTGAATTAGCAGATAAAATCATACTAGTTGTTATAAACAGTCTTACTTGGGTATCTTGGGTATAAAGTTACATATTTCTTCAACTTTTAGTTGGTTTGAATTTTCTTTGGAATCAGAAGTATTTTAAAATAATTTTATTACCATTCATATTTGGAGCATGAAGAAATTAATCCTGTCAAATGTTATTTTAGATGAAATGTAAAACAAAGATATGGAAGTCTGGCAGTAATAACCCAGGTTTTGACAATAAAATTTTTTACTTTAATATACAATATTTCCCTTGAGATAATTATATTTTGTTTTCTTGATATTCATCTTTTTTCCTCTTTTTCCAGCTTAAGTAGAGGCAAAAATATTTGAAAATTTTGTAGAGAACAAACAAAAACAGCATATTTTGAAGTGTATATATATATGAGTTCATTGTGTATTTTATAACTCCAAGTCCTTGAAAAATTTTTGAATCTCTGAATATTATTGAAACTTGTATATATTTTGTCTAAATTATGTAGGTTTACTTATTTCACTCATGAGAGAAAAAAAGCCACACCTCTTTTATGTTTTTATAAACATTAAGATAATCATTATTTCTGCCATTTATTCTTTTAACCTTTCAATAACAATGCAAAAGGTAATATTTACTTAGTGATCATTTGAATTCCACCTCTTAATTCCCACACCACCATCATAAGAAAGGTATTGTTACTTCCCTTTACTTTCAAAATTGTCTTTCTTGTTGCATAATCTTGATTTCAGAGAAGTTAAAAAATTATGAAGTTAAAACATTATCAAAAAGCAGACAAATTTTAAACCTAAACTTTTTTTGACAATAGAACCCATACTCTTATTAATGTGCTAAATTTACCTCCTTGGTTCTGAATACATATTTGATATATAAACTAATTTGTATTCATTTTAACTGGTATTTCTATGAGTAAGTGCTATTTTTCTGTGTCACAGATGAGGAAAGTAATACACATCAATGGCTTGAAAATAAAGCTTCCTTAATGAAGTTGATAACATACCATTAGGTTTACGTTTGTGGCCACGTTTGCCTTTTTACTTAAAATATTGTTTTTATTATATATAAAAAGATATTCAATAATTTTTGTAGTTTTGGTTGTGATCCTCTGTAATATAATAATATACTTGCTGTTAACTTTTTAAACATTTAAATATCCATTTTTATGTACCAGACTGTAACCAGATGACTAACATAAAATTAATTTGGAAACGTAAATTAGCTGAATCAAAAGCCTTTTATCTTTGCCATCTATTATAGAGTATTGTTTATGTTACTAAATAATATAAGTAATAATAATGAAAGTTAATATTTATATAGGCTTTCTTTTTGTCAAGCACTCTTCTGAAAGCTTTATGTATGTCATTACATTTAATTTTCACAGTGACATTTTGTGTTGCATTATTATTCCCATTTTATAGATGAATGCAGAAACTGGAATTTTTTTTAGGCTTAGAAATCAGTCAAACACACTAGTTAAATATTCATGGTCTACTAGGTTTTCCCACTGCATTACCTTTAATAACCTTCCCAGACCATTCTGTCTACTGAAAATAGAATGAAACTGCCCACTTTTAAAATTGTGTTATAAAGAAAGTATGAAAATTTAAGGAATATGTCATAGCACATTTAGTTTATCTAATGGGCAGTGTCCATGTTGTCTCCTTTAGTGCGCAGGAGTGCAGGCTTTTGGCTTATCTAGAGAGTTACTGAATGAATACAAATATTTGCTTGATGAATTTACCCAAAGAAATTGCTATTTGCTATGTTAAGTGATGAAAATGAAATTGGTCACACATCATCTTGGAAAGATGCACCCATGTAAGTTCTAAATGCTCTGTAAGTGGTTATTCCTAATTGGCGCTAGATGCCTTTTAGGACACTTGGTTAGGCAAATTATTTCAGTGATCCATAAACTATCACACTTAGCAACAAGACCTATGCACACAGGGATCTTAGTTTGCTATGGATCTCAGCTGCAGGCACAGGTAGATCATCTGTAAGATATCTGGTTTCCATCAACTGAGGAAGTCTTTTCTAGTTTCTTTGGCTTGAAATTTTTTACATGTTCCTTGGAGAGGGAAACTAAATGAGATCTACTCTTTAAGCTACTATTTCCTAGTTTTCCTAAGACCCACTGATAGCTCCCCCTCTCTCTTCTGTGAACATGTGGAGGGCTAGGACTCTGTCTTAGTTATCTTTGTATTTCAGCGGCAACTGTAGCAACTGATACTGAATTGAATTTAGTATTGAAAGCTAAATACACTGATGAATAGTAAATGACTCAGAAATATAAAGGGTACATAAATATAGCCAATTAATGCAAGTTGAACTAAAGATACAATTTGAATTATTAAATTATATGAGTCTTTCAGTACACACATTATAAATTACATAAACAAGTTCATAATTTTTCTAGCTATTACATCTCAGTTCTTACTAGACTGTTTTTTCTTCACTTTCCCTTTTCCAGGTTTTTATGCTGTACTCAGATTATGTTTATGTTTCCTTCAGAGTCCAGATATTAAAGTACAGGATTTTCAGCCCTTGGTATGAAAAATTCTCAATTTCATTTGAATTGCCTTTTTTCCGTCATTGCAAATCTTTGTTCTTTGAGTTAAGTCCCCTCTGGTTTCATTTTGTGGGTTGGTTAGCCATCTGTGCTCAAGTTTAAATTCATTCTTGACAATTTGCTTCCCTGAATCTTAAGTCTCAGGTTCTGAGTCTCCTGTAGAGTTCCACTGTAATCCCACAGCCAAGAATAGTGCTCACATCCTTCTGGTGTAGAATTGTTAAACGATAGGGTTGAATTGTCCAGCTCCCCTTCACTGGCCATAATAGATGTTGGTAATACTTGCCCTCACATTGTGCTGAATACCTTTCTAGTCCAAACTAGACACTCCTCTCTGAGTTCCACTTTTAGTCTGTTTTTTCCAATCACTAGTTCACCACACTGGACATTCTCCAGGTACATTATCCTTGTGATTTGCAGTTGTAAACGGGAAAGCTACTATTACCAGAAAGATGTCTTAGAAAATACTGTTTTATTCTAACGCTCATTTGTTCCTTTTGCTATTTTCTCTCATAATTCTATCATTGCTAATCTACCAGTGTGTTTGGCTGAATTGTGTTCCCACCCAAATTCATACGTTAAAGTATTAACCTTTAGTGTCTTCAAACACGACCTTACTTGCAAACAGGGTACTTTCAGATGTAATTAGTTAAGATACAGTCAGAGAGGAGTTATATAATCAAATATAACTGATGTCTTTAATTAAAAAAGGAAATTCAAATATGGCCACATACACGGGAAACTCCATGTGAAGATGAAGGCAGAGATCAGGGTGAGGCACAGAAGTTAAGAGATGCCAAGAACTGAAAGCACAGAACCAGAAACTGGGACAGGGGTTGGAACAAGATTTCTCTCTCACAGCCCTCAAAAGGGAGCAAACCTCTTGACACCCTGATCTCAGACTTCTACCTTCCAGATTTGAAATTAAATTCTTGTTTGTTAAGCAAATCCCTTATAGTACTTCATTATTGCAGGCAATAGCAAACTAATACAATCATGAGCGCTTATAAAGCTGTCTCTACCTTAAAAAAAAGACTCATCAGTTTAAGAATATTCTACCTAATTTCTCACCTCATACTATGTAACCGAATTTTCTTGGGAGGCTAAACAAAATAAATCCTCACCATGATTGACATTTAATCAATCATTTGATAAATTGTTGTTGTTTCAAGTATGGTATAGAAACTTAAAGGAAACATTTTTATCACCTTAAAATTTTGAATTTTGTAACAAAATAGGTGCTCAAGAAATATTTTTTCCAGTGTGTAGAAATTTAGACTTTATTTTGTGCCTGAATAATTATTGCTTTGTCATAAACTGTGTAATTCTAATATTAACTTCATGTATTGCATCTATATGTTTTATAGGCCTTTTTCTTCTTTAAATATACCTCAATTATATTTTAATTTTACATAACAATTTTAAAAAAGAATAAATTATTGGACACAGAATGTATAAAATTATAAATGTCCTGCCACATTATTTTAGAAATTGTTTAGTATGCTTTAGTCAATACTTCTACATCCATCTACCTATGTAAACAGATTTTTACATTCACAGTTAAGCATGGATCGTATTACAAAATTAGATCATATATTCCAAAATCTGTTGTATTGCTTTATTCCTTTTTTATTGCCTTATTATTTTTCTATATAAATCAGATTGTATTCTGATGAAGGATTATTCTATGATGGTTAATCAGGGAAGTTTTATATAAAGCTTATCTTATTAAGGCAGAAATGACTGCTTTTCATTCTAAGTTACTATAAAAATATTTGTTTTCTTATATTTTTGCATTAAAAATTTTATTATGTTAAATTTTGTTTCCTCTGCATTGATAACATATGTCGTAGTTCTAGTAGTCTATAATATTACATATTTGGAGAAGTGAAAATAATATCACATTTGAAGATGTGATTTGTTACAATTGAAGTTAAAATAAAATATAATTTAGGCATTTCATATGTGAAATTATTAGAGAAGCTTACTTTCCTTAATATATGATGGTTAATTATTGTGACCAATGATAAGTATAGGATAAGAAAGGCATATGTTATCGTTCTCTAGAAACTGTAAAGTGAAAAATAGGTAATAACATGTCATATTTCCAGTTTCCATACTGTAAGTCTAGACTTCAGAACACTTATTGTTTGTAATAGTCTAGTGTAGCAATTTTTAAACTATATTCCAAGAGACTTAGAAATTCTGCAAAATTTATTTACTTGTCAAAAGAGAAAGGTCAAGCAGAGCTTAAGACACCCACAACTTCCCAATACCTTTGATAGAACCAGCTCAGCTTTATCTGTTTTTCTTTGTTTTTTGCTCTGAACTAAGATTTAATTTGAAAGGTGATGTCTGATGATAAAACGCTTGAAATCCAATAATCTGGTTATTGACAATGTACAAATAGTATGAAGGATATGTTTAAAAACAATATATAAAAGCATACCTTTCCTGATTTCCATGTTACTTTATGGAGTTTTAGAGATAAATAGTGTCATGGGGATTATTAATACCAAATACAAATGCCTACCAGAGGAGAAAATATGAGCACCCCCATCCCCAATTTTAGCTGTCTTGTTCAAGATCACAGAGTTAATTAATGATAACTAAGAACCCAGACTTTCTGATCATGCTCTTTCCCAAATGCAATACTGCTTCCTTCCATTGGAACTGGTGTCCTAAATAATAAACTGGTCTTTGGTCAGTACCGGTTTTGTTACTTTACATGTTTACTTCTAAAGAAAAAAATTATAAGCAAAATATTTGTGGCTGAGTATCTTCATTTTGACTTCACAGGAGAAAATGTTTAGGATGGTGTTCTGCGATCTCCTTCAATGAAAAGCACACCAGTCTTAAAGAAAATATTTCATATGTATATATTCTAAGAAATTCGTTTTTATAAATGGTTTGTTCCAACCTGCTAGGAAATGGAAGGAATCTGTTATTTTAAATTGGATACTTATTTAAATTTCTAAATTAATTTATCATTATTATTTGGCAGAGCTAAAAATTGACTTTACATAAAAATTCCAAAAAAATATATTCTTACAGTTGCCAATTTTCTTAACAAAATATACTTAAAACCAAATATTTGAAGTCACTTGAAGTCAAAAGGGAGATGTTATGAAATGATCCAGAGCCTAACTCAATAAATATTTTAGCATTTATATCTGGGGAAAGGGATGAAATGAGTGGTTATGTGGCCATCGCAGTAAATTAAAAGAAAAACAACTTGGGGAATTAAAAAAAAAAAAAATGATTGCATGGATAGAAATTATGTAATATAAAGTCAGATGATTTTTAAAGTTCTTGTCTGAGCTTTACATCTTGTTTAATATTTAAATAATTTAAGCCAAATATAACAATGTCCTATTGAATACAGCCCTCAACATTTTTGTATTGGTTTCCTGAGTGTAACATACAACCTTTTAGCCATCTGGCATTTCATTTGGAGTCATAGCCTTTGCTTAAAGAAGAGAAATATTGCAAGCTAAAATTATAGTTAATATAGGGAAAACTGTAGTAACATCTGTGCACATGACAACTTATATTTAGTTGCATCTAAACCTCTTTGGAATTGTAATGACCATTTTGAAATTTTCCTACTTTGTAGGCTAAAATAACATTTTTTCCCAAGCAAATTGGTTTTCTCATTTATATTCTCCAATTTCAATAAAGTATATGGGCAGTCAGCTACAAATTGATTTTGAAAAATTTTCTTTGAATATTGCCAATTCTTTTTAATCTTGAACTTGGGAATTTAAAAAATATATAAATGGCTATCTGCACTCATCCCCATTACCAAATACTCCTGAGTATTTTCACATCAAATTGGCACAACCATCTCTTACCTCCTCACTACTTCGACATTTACAATTAGGCTATTTCATGTCACTTTTTAGTTATTTACCTAGCAAACATCTAAAGTATGCAAATCATAAATATATACCTTAACAAATTTTCACAAAGTGAATATACTATTACAAATATTACCCATATTAACAAATAGAACTTGAGCTGCTTCATGAAAGCCCTCTTGTCACTACTTCAGTCACTACTTTTCTCTTTTCCAAAGTTTACCACAATCCAGACTCAATCATTAATTGGGTGATTTTAGAGTTCTATATATATGCATTGTAAATTAGGTATTATTTTGAATCTGGCTACTTTTCACTTAATATTATATTTGTGAGATTCATTCATGTTGTTGTATATAGCAACAACTAGTTTTCTATAGTATCCCATGGTATGAACGTAAAACAATTCATCTTCTTTTGGCATACATTTTGATTGCTTCCAGACTGGGCTATTACCAATAAGATTGATAAAATTATCACTTATATGTTTGGTTGAGATATATGCTTTCCATTAGTTATAAACATGAGTGGAGTTTTTCAAAGGTTCTACATTTGTTCTGCAAATTGATTTTCCAAATTGTTTGACAGAGCTCCAACTTGTTTTCAAATATGGTTGCATTGATTTACTCTTTGTTAAGCAGTGTATATACTCTGCCATAAGCAGTGGATTCACGTCAGGATCAACACTTGATATCAGTCTTTTAAATACCTTTTTTTCCCCCTGGTAAATGTGTTGTTATATCGCTTTGAAAAATATCTTATTGCAGAGCTCATTCCCTTCTGTGCTATATGAATGTTCTTGTGTTGAATATGTATCAGGATTATATCTTTACCATTTTCATTTCTAACCCACAGAAGCAAAGTAACCCAATTAAAACAATTGCGTGGAAGTTGACTGATATGCTCTTTGATACATATGCTGATTCTTGCTATGATTTTCACGAAAACGCAACCTCTTAAATTTTGGATGCCTTTGATATTTACAAGATTTCACAGACTACTCCCTACACTCTCTGGACATGTTGAAGTATCACTTATCTACATAGCAAACAACTGAAAGAAGTTACTGTTGTATCTGTTTCTCCCACTTTTATGTTTTTATGTCCTAGTCACCATATTTCTTATTAGTGAAATTGTCTTTCCTTCCTGAACCTCCATTCATTCCTCAACACAATGTACTCTGGTTTATATCACTATCATTTCCTACAAGTTCATTCAATTATGACATGAATGATGTGGTAAGTAGAATAATGACACATCCTACCACTCAGAACTTGTCAATATGTTATGGTACATGGCAAGAGAGAATTAAGGTTGTAGATGAAATCAAGAATGCTAATCAGCTGACCTGAAAATAAAGATATTACCCTGCATTATCTGGGTAAAGTTAATATAATCACAAAAAACCTCAAAGGGGAAGGGGGGGGGAAGGATTAAAACTAGAAAGATGATATCATGAGAAAACTTGACCAACCATTGCTAACTTTGAAGATGGAAGGAGGTCACAAACCAAGGAAGGCAGGCAATCTCTAAAAGTTGGCAAAAGGCACGAAAATAAAATATCTTCTACAGCCTCCAGAATGGAATGCAGCCCTTTCTACACCTTGATTTTAGTTCAGTGAAACTCACATTGGACTTCTGACCTCCAGAAGTGTAAGATAATAAATTCATGTTGTTTTAAGCAACTATATTTCTAAGGAATTGCTATTGCAGAAATAGGAAACTAATATAAACCTTGGTTTCAGAAAATAGAGCTGCTGTAACAAATACCTAAAAATGTGAAAGTGGCTTTTGGATTGAATAATTGTCTCTTGAATTGTAAGGAATATGATTTAAAAAGCCTAGATTGCCACAAACAGAACCTTAGGAAAAGATGGATGTAATGACTCTGCTAGTGATTACTCAGAATGCAGTGACAGTATTTTATACTATTGTCCTATTTTCTATGCCAGAATTTGGTATATTAAACATTCTTATTCCTGGAAATCTGTATTCCCTTAATATCTTTACATGTTTCTGTTATATTCCTCAAATCTAATTGTGCCCTTCCAGTTTTCCCTTTTTTTTGTTCAGTTTTGTAAATATTAAAGTTACCTTTATCTTTTGTAAATCTACCATTTTCCTGGATATTAGCATCTGTGGTGAATGACTTTATCTCCTCCTACAAAGAAAAATTGATTCACAAATAGTTATCTTCAATACAAACCTCCTCGTTACACTCCTGATTAAAAATACAATTGCCTAATTAAATTTTTTAATACAATGCCCACGAGGTAATTCAAAATCAACATGTTAAACGTTGAATTTATTATTTTCTTCCAAATATGCCCATCTCCCCTTTATTTCTTCTTAAATTGGTGCTACTATCATCAAAGAACTGAACGAGAAATTGGAAGTCATCTTCAACTCATTCTTCTGTTTTTATATTCCTTAAACCAGCATATTCTGCCTTTTAATTTTATTTTCTAATATTTATTGATCACTTATGTGCTAGGTACAGATCAAAGCAAAACACATGCATTAATTATTTCTGTCCTAATAACAACTATATGTCATGTTTTATTACCATTCTCATGGTAATGCAAGACAAAGATAGGCATTCCTCAAGGTCATGCACAAGTGAGTGGACAGAATGGGACTAGGGGGCAGGACACCTGGCTGTAGGGCCTATGATTAAATAATTATGCTTAATTCACTCTCTGTAGTCCATTCACAAAATGCTTTCTTGCTTTTATCATCTGAATTTTTTCTCCTTTTTTCCCCCTTTCTCTCTCTTCCCTCTTTGCTTTTTCTCCCTCTCTTTCTTTCCCTTTTTCTCTCTTGGTCTTTTTTTTTCTTCTTTCCTATCTATAAGGCTATCTTCATTTCAGTCTCTCTGTACCGTGATTTAAACACTATACCACTGTCCACGCAATTGTTTTAAAATAAAAAAAATCTAGGTCACTCCCATGCTTGATAGCCTTCAGTGGTTTCATAATGTCTTTACAATAAAATTCATTTTTCATGCAGAATTCAAAACATTTAACAGACTTAACCTTACCTGTCTTAGGTCCTATTTTCTTTCACTTCCTTTTAATCTTTTTTTTTTTTGTATATTGCCATTGATTTTATTGACTCCTGGTAAATGTCACAATGATTCCCTTTGCCTTTTTCAACTTTGCATGTCACTTAATAACTTCTTGATGATGTTTGTCTCTAAATGATATAATGTGTTTGTGTTTGTCTTTCTCCTTTACTAGAATGTAAGCTACCTTAGGACAAGGATAGCTATCTTATTAAGCCTCTGAAATATGTAGCTGCTGCAAGTAAGGGTTACTTTGTTACAACTACCATCACTAAGCACTGTGCATTGTACCCATTTATTTTATTGTATTCTTTACTATTCCTGTGATTTCTTTCCAAATATCTCTCTCTACTTGATAGAAAACTTCCTAAGGATGTAATGTTCATCTTTTCTTTGTTTCCAAGTCATAACTTTTATAATCTCTAATTCTACTCTAATATCTGACCTAAGATAAATAATAAATGCATTGTGTATATAACTGAAATGATATCAATTCTACTTAACAATATATTTTTTTAAATGCATGAAAATGACGCTACACTTAACTACCTAGATTATAGTAAACCTGGTGGTTCTTGAAGGTATTTGTTTAGTCTAATTTAAGGAATAGTTTAAAGGGTCCAGCTAGCTTCTCCTAATCAGATGCTAATTTTAGAAGTGAAACACTCCTAAATAAATTAATTATTTTTTTATAACAAGGACAATACCTTTTTTTCTTCTAAAATTCAAAAAATCACTTAACATCGTTTGGGTGTATTCAGCAATGGTAAAAAACACCATGTCAGTGGGCATTATTGCTGCTTATCGCTTTTCCTCTATCCCAATTGATCGTTTCACACTCTGTTCTCTCACCCTTCTTTTACTCTCACTCCCCTTAAGTCACAGGTAAAGCAAGTAGACATAAACTCTGATCTTCACTGAACTAAATCTACTCTTACACCAGCATCTGAACTTAAACCCTTTGCCTAGCCCCACCCATCTGTTTCCATGAGGGTAACGCCAGTGGAGGTTTTGGTTCCCCTTTTCTCTCACATCTTTTGTCCCTACACATGAGATCTCCCTCTGATTTGTGGGTTTTCCTTCTCTAATGGGCGTTTCCACCAGCTTACGGACATGCTCTAGGACTTTGTCCCTTGACCTCTATTTTTTAAATCTTCCCCTTTCATTTTGTAAAACTTCCTGAAATAACTTATTACTATTTCCATTTCCTAACTTCACATTCTCTCATTAATTAAGTGCTCTAGTGTTTGTTTTCATCATCCTGTCCAACAGTTTTTATCATGGACATCATTAGTATTCTTCTTACCTATTGCTAAATCGAATACCCGTGCTAAATATTACTTGGCCTAATTCACTGTATTTGCTTGACTAAAATTGCCTCTTTTTTAAAAAGCTGTATGTTTCAATTTTATTATTGTTATTTTCAACAAAATTTTCAGAACTTTCTGAAAAATTATGCAAAAACATCTGTAAAACTATACTTATACAAATTAATACATTATCACAAAGTTAATACACTCATATTTTCACCCAAATGAAGAAATAGAATATAACCAACAATGCAGAATTTGTCTTATGCTGTATCACTAAACCCTGCTTCCTCTTAAAAGTCAATACTAGTCCAGCTTCTAAAATCACAAATTAACATAAATGTTATTTAACAGTGTCTTTTGAGAGTCTATCTTCTCTTACTCAGTATTTTGAGATTAATTCATTTTGTACAATGTAATGGTTCATTCATTTTTATTGTGTACAATATTCTAATATATAAAATACACCATAATTTATCCATTCTACTATTGACAGGAAGTTTTGTATCAAGGTGAGAGCAATTATGAATAACAGTTTTACGAACACGCTTGTGACTATCTTGTAGCACATAAGTGCACATTTATATTGAGAATACAAGTGGGAGTAAGATTTCTGGGTCACAGGATATCAATAAGTTCAGAATTAATGGCTGGATTAAACAGTTTCCCAGAATGTTTGCATAAATATACACTTTCACAAGAAGTATATCATTTCAGGTCGTCAACAAATACTGAGTTCCTGGTCAAAACGCAGTATTTTTAATTAAAAAAAACAATTCAGTCTCTCTAGTATGTGTGTTTTATAGTACAATTTAACTTTTTTCTTGGCTGCTTTTACTATGTTGATCTGATTCTGGTTAGTTTGCTTGCTTGCTTGTTTCTGCCATTATATCTTATGTACCATTGCTCCTCATGGGTTAAGCTTTTTAAATTATTTTATTGTTATTAGTGTTTTGACAGGAGATGGAGCTAAATGTATGTGTACAATCAACTATCTTTCACTAGAAGTCCATATAAATCATTTCAGTTAAAATATGCAATAAAAATGCACTTATCTAAATTCAAGTATTTTTAAATGGAATACTTAACACTAAATATCCCTTCTTTTACCCTAGAAAAATTTATTATATTAGGCACAAGTCATTTATCTTACTATATTTTAGGTACTCTCTTTTAAACTAATTTTGGTATGGGAATTTTTTCCTGATAGGTTCATTAAAATTGTAGCAATATTTTAAATTTAGAAACTCTAGAACTTGATAATGTCATATTTCTTGTTGCTAATTTTAACACACCTATAGTTTATTATTAAACACAACTAAATTATTCCATATCACTTCTCCAATTACATAAACATAGTATATTGAGTAAATATTCCAGTTTACTCAGTTCTAATTTTAGAGCCTACTTTGACACCAATAATTAACATATAGCATTTTCTCATGACCTGCAGGATGCAGTTGAAATCCTTCTTGAAGACATGCATATTTTGTCACCCTGCTCCCTGTCTACATTTGTGATCCTTGTTATGACCAAACATCTACAATGAACATGTGCATCTACAATGCATATATCCAAGTTATACTAAAATATTTCATTGAGTGTTTCCTTAGATTCCATATTAATCTATCAGGAAATACACCTATTGTTGTTTTCTCTCCTGGCTACCTCTCCCTTGTCCTTTGGAGTGAAAGAGTTTCCTCCTCATAGGCAATCATTCTCATTACTAAATCTCCCTTTAGGACTTAGTACTTCCCTACTTTACTCCTATGACAATCCACATATAACTCTACAAAATTAACACTATACCATAATTTTTCTCATTTGTCTGAATCTCTATGTAGAATGTATATTTTTAGTTTCTTCTCATTGCTGTTTGCCTTTTTGTAATAAAAACTTATGAGCAATAAATATTTGTCAAACAATACTTAGAAATCTTGCTTCCTCTAACAAAACAAATCTTAGTTCTGTTGCATGATGTGTTTGTATTCTTGGTTCCAATATTCCTGGGCAAAGAGTATAGAAAGATATTCCTTTTGTTCTAAAATTAAAATAAACAGCTCTTTTGAGGTGGAATTTTGAATGAGGAGAGAAGTACTTATGAATTAGAAGCTTGCTTGGTTTGAACATAACTGGATTATACATAAATATATTATTCACAAATGCATAATTAATGAAACCTTTTAAGATTTTTAACTTATTTTTATTTCAGTTATCTATTTATTAATTTCATTTAAAATAACTATTCTTTATCATCTGTCTCAGTTCTCTGGGGTTCTGGGCTTGGCTGAATTAGTTTTATTTGTTTCATATAGTACCATCTAGACTGCTTTCATCTCCTGGTTACAGCAGGGCTGAGACATTCAAGATGACTTAACTTTACTCCAAATCAGTGCTGGCTTTTGGCATGGGCCTCGCAGTGGGTTTCTTTGAGAGAACTTTGACTTACACAGTATGAGTAGATAGGTAAATCAGAAAGAAGTCTGGTTTGAAGAATTGTATTGTAGAGAGCTTAAATATTATGTTCAAGAATTTGACTTCTAATAAACATTGGAGCATAATGAAATATATTAAGCAAGAGATTGACTTAAAGTGTCTTTTTTAACGAAAGTAATTTTAGTGACTGAATAGAAGATGATCAAAGGTAAAGGGGGTCATTTAGGATGCTGTAGATTGATTGCATCGGGGAAAAATAGGAAAGATCATGTTTAAGGATGCGTCCGAAGCATTAAGTTTGAAGTGGACAGTTCTGATATCATCACAGAGATAGGAAATAAGAAAAGATAACAATTTTTGAGGTAGGTAGTGAGTTCAGTTTAGTTTTTATGAAATCTGAGGTGGCTTTGAAACATCCAGGTGCTTCAAAAGATGTCTCTCAGCATGAAATAAAAAGAAGGTATAGAATTATAGATTTTGCAGTTATCAAGAATGTATTTTGGAAAACAGCATTCTCAGGACAAGACTGGCACTGTTATGTATTATTGCAGTAATGTAACTTGATTCAACAATATTTTCAAGGAAACTCAATAACATGAAAAGTGCTCCCATTATAATAAATAGGGGGAATATATTGCTAGCCGAATATATAGTATGTATTCAACAATCCTCTTTTAGTTCTTTGGATACAGAGGCTGTATTTTGTCTTCCTCCTCACTGCCTTCCTTTGAGCTAAATCTCCTAACACTGGAACACTAAAAAATGGAAATTTGTTTGACTAAATGTATAGTCTTTCAGGCCTACTTTTCCAGTTTCTCTTTGTATTATAGAAAATGTAGATTTTTAAAGATTTAATAAAGGTGTAACAACAGGCTTTTTAGTCTTACTTTCAAAGTAACCACTGAAGGGAAAAAATCAGCTTCTGATTCCTTTGTTTTGTAACTAGACATTGGATGATCAAAGGTTAGTAACAAGAGATGCAGAAACCATTTGCAGAAAAATTTTAAGCAGTGCTCCCTCAGGAATGTCAATATAATAGCCTGGGCTGTTTATAACAGAGCACAGTAAACCTTTTTGAATGTTCCACATAACGCTTACCTAAAACCCAGATTTTGATTATAACACCAAGAACAAATCTCAGGATGGAAACTGCAAAGCTAGAATCCATTAAAAATGTGTGGATAGACAGAATGTAAAATAAATATAGTGAATAATACAGATGAAATTTTAAAAACTTTCTAAAAAGAAATTTTATATATGATAGAAATATTTCATTATAACTAAAGAAGTGTGACACATACATTTTTGATGTTTTTATTAATCTAATACCTATTTCTTTTATTATATGAATAACTAGTATTTTTAAGAAAACTCTGAATTTACAGAAAAGTATAAGGAATGAAATTAGTTACATTCCAGTATTAAAAGAAAAGCTCTACAAATATTTAGGTATATAAATGTATATCAACATATCATGTATGTATTATATATGTGTGTGCATATATTTGAGTTACATTTTATAATTTAAAATGAACTATGAGCACTTTTCCTCTGTTACTAAGCAATCTACTTATCTTCATAGATGTCAGTTTTATGGCTGCATCATAATTTACTACTTAATCGTGAATAAGGATAATTAAAAATTATTGGATGGCAGGCAGTGATATAGTAGGATATGGAGCAGTTATCAAAGAAATAATCTCCAGAATGAACCAATGAGGCTAAAACCAAAATGAGAATAAAATAACTAGACTGTTGCATGTAACAGTAATTAGCTAAGGTTGGTAGGGGGAGGGGGGCTGAGGGGGGAGAGTTAGACAGGGGCAGACTTTGAAAGCCACACTTAAGAGTTCAGATCTTATCCTGAGGACATGTTTGTGCACAGAGGCATACTTTAATAAAATCAATGTTTCTGAAAGTTTAATCAAGTGGCCATATGTTGTGGGAGCAAAGCGAGGAGAGACTGAAGACAAGCAGGCCTTGTAAAGAGGTTACTGTATTAATCCCGGCAAGACATGAAAGGGATGGCCTAGAGAATGAAAAGAAAGAGACCGATTAAGAGAAATGTTTTGAATAACAAAGTCACATAACTGAGTCACTCTGATCACAGAGGAGAATAAATATTTCATTGGTTTTGAACAGGAAATTTTAAGCTATGATAATGCCCCCAACTCAAAATTGTGATGGGTATTTGAAGTATAATAGAAGATTTTGAGTTGCCTTTCTGAATAAGTAACAAGTGAATTTAACTAAACAAAAATCACCTGCGACGTTGGAGGCTCTCTGAGGTAAAGGTATAGAAGTGGGTAGGAAGAATTTGAGAACTGCATTGAGGAAATGTCCACACTTAGAAAGCAAGAGAAGGAAAATCACTAGAGTAAGAAGAAAGAAATGCAAAACCTTCTGGAATTGGGCAACAGTGTCAACTTATAGAAAGGAAGAAAATAATGAGAACTGGAAAGACTCTTAAATTAGACAGCATTCCTGGGTGATTTCAAGGAGATAGTTTCCGGCAATTTATGGCAGATTGGAGTCAAGATGTAGATGAAGAAGAAGAATGAAATTCAGTAGATGTCTTCACTCAGCCTATGAAAGTAACTATTTAAGGGAAGAGAATCAATGTATGAATTAGGAGGAAAGAGTTTTGTTTGTTTTTTTTTAAGAGAAATAATGAATAAATTTCAAAACAAAGAAATTAGCCAAGAGAAAAACCTTCCTTATCATTTCACATTTTGGGGAATGTATCTGAAAGAAAATCTGGGACCCAGACGAAGTTCACCCGACTCTTGATCCTTCTGCCATCTCCAGGATAAGTGGAGGACAGAAGACAAGGTTAGTGCGGTAGTTAGCAGTGGGAAGAGCAGGCAAGCTCACGCTCTCTCTACCGAGCTTGCTTTCCATTTGTGGATTGCACCCTCAGGAAGTTTCCTCAACTCATTTTGGACTCCTATGGTCTCTCCAGTTTCCGGACTCTATTGTAGCAGTTGGACATTGAGCACTTTGACATTTAGATAATATCCTTTACCATAATATATACAAATCAATATATACTTTCATTTATGATTATGACATAAGGTTCCTTATGTAAATAATAATAAAAAAACTATAGCTATTATAATGATCTAACTTAAAATATGTGCAGTGCAAACCAGCAACTGTCCCTTAATAACTATGACAATTTAACCACTCTGAACAAAATTTCAAAATCCACTGTTATTTTTAGTCTTATATCTTTTCATCATGCTTGGTGCTTACCTTCATTTCCCAGGTCTTAGGCTTCTTTCTGGTATATAATTTGTAAATTCTCACTATAATGATACTAGGCTTCACACCAAAAGGCTCAGAACTTTACTTCCAATACACATCAAATGATATCTTAGCAGACTGCCTGTTTACTTGTACATGCTTGGGAAACTGATCAATAAGTAGGTTCTTGCCACAGGTCCCTGGGGTCAAAAAACCGATTAACCCACTGTTTTCAGACTCTGTTTCAAACTCTGTAATTACCTGGGAAATCTTTTAAAAACTACTGATTCCTGGCTCCCACTGCATACATCGTAATTTAATTTGTCTGGAGTGTGACCTGGGCGTCAGGATTTTCTGGAATCTTCCAGGTGATTTTAATGTGCAATAAATAAAATTTGGAAACCACTGACTTACCCTTTGTCTCTGGCTTATAGTGCACATGTCCCACCTTGTCTCTTGAGATGAACCATGCAACCTGATTTCACCCCGCCTGGGATTCATTTTCCCTCTTAAGATAAAGAAACTGAATCCGTTTAAGCATTCCCCACTGTCATCATAGCTTGCACCGTAGAGCTAGCGCAGAGCTCTCCAAATATTCTGCTATCTTCCCCCTCAACCCAAGGCATTTCTTAACGTTATGGGGAAGGAAGTATTTTCTGAACCATCTTAAGTTTGGAGGAGCAAGTTGACATACAAGGCTACAATTTCAGTAGCCTGAACTCTTTTGTCAATTCTGTGCTTTTGAAGTTGCTACATTCAACTTTATTGATTGTAAAGAATTACTGAGTTAAGGCTTTGATCAGTAATCTAATTGACTGTTAAGAGTAATGCCAACTCAAGTGCCGGAGACACCACATTGAAATCCAAATCCTCAGTGAGTGCACTACTGTTATGAATTCATCCTGATTGAGTCATGTATGATACATGAGATGATACATGATCAAGTTGTGTATCTCTTCTCCCATGTAGTTCAACACTTTGAGATTGCAACTCACAATACTCCCCAGTTAAACGCAAATAGTGATGCTTAAATCTGATAAAATTTGTGTAAAATCTATTTTTTCCCAGGTAGGTTTAGTATATGTTTGAATTAAACGGAACTGTAAGTCTATATGTAGACCTGGAGGCAATATTCTGGAAAGAGAACATGCTGAGAAGAACTGGCATTTGTTTCTTGGAGTAAATTATTGAATGGCTTTTAAGCAAAGGAGAGCTGGTTCCTGGGGGAAGGAATGGCTGCTTTGGCCAGGAGAAGCTCAAGGGAATTTAGAAAGTTCAAAGTTGTGGGGCTTTTCTTAGTATGCCTGAACAGCCCTATCCCATATATCAAAGTCTGTCACTTTCCTGCTAGTGGCCCCTCCACAATTAGTGCTGCATACCTGCCAGACTTACCATCTAGCCTAAGCTTTATCTTTAGCTATATTTTATCTTTTATTATTGGAGATGGGTGCTTCTTCAAAGACTCCATGAAGGCTCTCTTTATACAAGTATGTTCTTATTTTCAGTTTGTAGATTTTAATTCTTTTTTCCCTACGTAAACTCTCTAGAGACATAAAAAACAGCCAACTTACTCCACAATCTTTATAATAAATATTGTTAATACCAACAGGGATTTGTTTTCCTTACCCTCTTTATTTACCTACACTTTAACTTATGCCATAAAAGATAATACTTGGTATTTGATTCCATTGCCTGACATTGATTTCCCATGGCCCTTTTCTTCATAACACACTTTACTAGCACTGAATATATCCCAATACTTAGTTACTCTTTAACTAATCCAGTCGCAGAATATCATTATAAGTGTTTGTTTCCTGGGGTCAGTTCATGTACCAAGTACTCTAACAATCAGGGCCTCAATAGGAGATAGTTGGCACACTCCAGCTAGAATAATTTGAGGATAGCTAATTTACAAAGGGACTATTTATAGAAATCTACACGTAGAAGAACCATGGCGTATAGAACTGGACTTAGTAGCACTGGATGTCTCACCATACCTAGTTTCAATGAAAAAATAGTTACACAAATCTGGAAGGAAATAAATCTATGGAAAGTAACTATTTAAAGGGAAGAAAGAGAATCAATGGACCTTCTGTGAACAGAAATAGGCAGCTCAAGGCTCCTGGAAGAGAAGGATCTAGGGTAAAATAATCCGATCATTTTATCGGCTTCCTCTCTTCTCCAATTAAGATTTCCTATTGGCTAAATCCAACCTGAAACCCAAAGACATAAAAATTGGCTAAATGATTCCTACAAATCTGCCCTGTAGAGCAGAGAGCAGGATGTAAGAGAGTAGAGAGTAGATATAAAGGGTAAGATAACCTTTATGTTATTAATTTAGAATGACTGCTTAGAATTTGTACATTTCTGTAGAATTTATACATTTCTGTAAACAATGTTTATGAGAAAAGAATTGTTCAGAAAATACTTCCCCAAAATAATAGTAGGATTATTTTCAAAGACATTTCAATCAAGCATTTTCTACTTAAAAATGCATATTAACAAGAGTTATGTTATATTGAATGTTCCCTATATGCTACGTACATTTTGAATTTATTTCATTTATTATCCAATTTGTCAAATAATTCTATTGCTGTTTATCCATTGTTAGGTACTATTGTGCCAGTTTTATGGTTCCGGAAATGACACCTGAAGACATTAACTTGTTTTTTATTCTAACTTTTTAATTTTCTTTTTCTTTTTTTAACTTCATTTTTATTCAATGACACTGTAACAAATGTCCCCATTTCCCCTCACTACCCACCTCCACACAGCCCCTGTCCCCTTCCCTCTGTGTCTGTGCCATGCATATATGTTCTTTGATTAATATCTTCACCTTCCTCCATCCAGTTTCCCCTCCCCACACCCCTCTGACAGCTGTCTGTTTCATGCATCCACACCTCTGTTTCTATTTTGTTCATCAGCTTACTTTGTTTAGTATATTCCACATATAAGTGAGATCATATGGTATTTGTCTTTCTCTAACTGGCATAATATTCTCCAGGTCCGTAATACTTAGCATAATACTCTCCAGGTCCATCCATGCTGTCACAAAGGTAAGAAGTCCTTCCATTTTGTGACTGTGTAGTATTCCATTATGTAAATGCACCACAGCTTTTTTATCCACTCATCTACTGGTGGGCACTTGAGCTACTTCCAGATCTTGACTATTGTAAATAGCACTGCTATGAACATAGGGGGGCATATATTCTTTCAAATTGGTGTTTCTGAATTCTTAGGATATATTCCCAGAAGTGAGAGTGCTGGGTCAAGAGGAAGTTCCATTTTTAATTTTTTGAGGAAACTCATTTTTAGTCACATGGATTGTAAGTGAAAATTTAGGAAATGACTGCTGCTCTGTGTCATTCCAAAAGCACATCTCTACACTAACGGATATAATATTGGGAAAAATTTTCAGCAATTATCTATTTCTATCTGTATTTTACACTTATTCACTGAATATATTCTATGAGGCAGTTTAACAAAGATCATGGTAGAAATGAAGAAGGATAGAACACAGATCTTGTTATTGAGATGAATATAATATGTTAGAGAGTCAGTGTGCCTGGCACCACTGAAGGAAAATATGCTTAAGAGGCATGGGTGGCAATGCTGTGGTCATGATGTGACTTTGTCAGAAAAGCTTTCAGGGACCAAGGAAACAGTTCCAGGTTCCAGGAGTGAAGACAGCAAGACTCAGAAAACCAGGTACTGTTTAAAGGTAGGCTCTTCTGATGGCAGGATCAAAGAAATAAATCGGGAACTCAGGATGCACTTGAAGGTGAATAAGACTTGACTTTACCTATAGGCATTTGTAATTTTAAAAAGGAAAGAGTAAAGAATAATCTGGCATTTGAAGATATTTCAGAGAAGGTACTGTCATCATTGAGAAAGAGTATCCAGCCTACCTTTGGTCATCTTGTTTCTTCGTCATTCAACTTCATGGCTTTGAGGTCACTCCTACCTAACCTAGGTAACAGGAGTATAAAATAAATGTTCTCATAATTTTAGATGCACCCCTTCCTTATTTAGTAATCTCAGATATTTACGAAGAGAACTCTGTATTTATCCTAAAGTATCAATGCTTTTGGAAAACATCTGAAAGGATAGGTCTCAGATACCACTATATGTGTGTGGTGTGTGTGTTTTCTTTTTCACTATGTGGTAATGGAAAGGCTACTTACAAGTTTTAAAGAAAAATGTAGTTCTTTTGCAATATGCATTCTCTTAATCATTTAAAAATAGGTATAGGTCTTGGCAATATAAATTTAATAAGCAATAGAAGTAAACTCTTTTCCTTTTGACATCTATTATCCTAAGTTTACCTCACATAGTTATTAAGTTTAGGCTACTCTAGTGTATTCTTCCCAATTTCCTAATGTCCATTTCATTCCCAGTGATTAATCAGAACCAGTCCTAGCGTGACTATTTTGTTGGCAATAATTGGCACGTGATCCAAGTAGATAAGATATATAATATAATCCTGGCCAATGAGAACTAAGGAGAAATCTGATAGGGTCTTGTAGAGAATGTTATACACTTCTGAAAAGGAGAGGTAAAAAAGATATGCATGTATTTTTCTTGTTGACAGTGACAAATAAAGATGTTAAGCTTGGAAGTTCCATGGCCATCTCCCTATCAATCTGACAAAATAGCACCACGGAGAATGACCAAGAGGAACAATGGGAAGTGGGAACAGGCACCAACAGACCCTGCCTAGAGCTCCATCAACTATTATGTTTTTTAAGTTTGAGTTTATACCTTCCTTATTGTTTAATCCCAATTTAGGCACAATTCCTGCTACCAGTAAATATGCCCAACTGAATCTGTAGCTAGAAACCATGGACATCTTCAGTGAGATTGTTTTTACAGGTATATATTACAGAAAATATTCCAACACTTACTATATTCCAAACTTATATAGAGGTATGTGTACTTCAGCTCTGCAATTCTTCACCCCTGTCTCCACATATTCTGTAATTCCCAGAGCTAATCAAGAATATTATCTTGCCTTTTGTATGAGCTGTATTTACTACACAATATCTTTTGAAAAATCTCCAACAAAAATGCATCATATGCAGTTTGGGGAGAATGTGGGACAGTTATTCCTTTTGACAACTACTTATATTTGGAGAATGCAAAATTTCTCCCATGTATCATTTGTGCATCGTCCCTTTTTAAAAAAAATGGAGGTATATAAGGTGGTTAGAAGACAAGAACAAAATGTTCTGTGGGAGAACTGGGAATATTGGTGAGAGATGGGAAGAAGGTAAAGAGGAAAGTATCTGAACTGCAAACAATAATTTGTCCATATACTCATATATGTGAAAATACATAAATAACATTTTTCAAAAATAATTTTTTTAATTGTCAAGAATTACAAAGCCTGCATTTGGAAAAAGAAAATAAAAATTCCAAGCTCAGAGTCACTGTTTGAATCACAGTAGATTAATTTCTACTGAGATATCTCCTAATTTTAATGATGGCAAAAACGATTAATATTTTATAGGCATCACTATTATATATTTCAATACTATCTGTGTTTATAATTTTCTACAGTGATAAAAAATTTAGTGGATATTATTGCCCTTAGTCTATGATTAAGTTATTTTGGTAATTATTGTAATGTCATATGGATTTAAGTCTGTAATTTAGTTTATAACATTCTAGCATAAGCAGTAAACAGAGATAAGTTTTCATATTGTCAAATGTATAGCAAAAAATACTATTTTCTTTCATGGTTTCATTTCATCACATTTAAATGGCCAATGTGCCTTTTCTACTAATAAAGTCCATTTTGATAATATTTTAAAATATATTAAATAGAATAGCTTAGAACAATTTGGTTCTAGTTCTGTTTATAGTAAAGTTAACAGAGAAATGTTTACTTTGAGGAGGTTCTAAAATAATACTCATTACTTAAATAGTATAAGAATAATTTCATAGGAAAGAGACATATTGAACAACTCTAAGTGGTTGTTTATAAAACATAAGTAAAAACACATTCAGAATAGACATGTGGACATTGCTAAGGACATTATTGAAGTAGATGGGATTTTACTAGATGAACTTGGATGTCCTCCAACTCTTTGATTCTCCATCACTTTATTAAACTCAGAATTATGTTTTCTTCCCTTACAACCATCCATTACTTTTAGTTTCTACATTTTGGAAATTGGATACTCTTAGAATAACATTTATTGAGGTATTTTGTTTATTTAAAATTCACTTTTTTTGAGAGTATAATATGGGATAAGGGAAATCTTGGATTCTGTCTCTGGTTTCTGTGGGAGAACTGACAACTACTTGGTCAATATTTATTACAACTTCCCACTATCACTCCATACATACACACCCCAAACACAACAAGAAATATTTCCTCAAAAAATATTTAGCCAGTTAGTGTCTGGAGCAGCTATGTAGGGTAGGTGGTGTGATGAGAATGTTATATGAGCTAACGAAGAAATAATGCAGACAGAATGAGTCAGGGGAAGATTCTTAGAGGAAGGAACCCTGAAGACAAAATCAGGAGGACATATTATAATTAATCAGGAAATTTACATGCTATTAGCAGCATAGTGAATGCTGGGTAGAGATTTTATAGGTCTCTAAGGATTTGAATCCAGATGAAAAATGGAGAATAAGGGGAAGGAATTGAAATGTAGAGATAGGCTACAGATATGCTATGGAAGCCATTGATATCTTAATGACAATATTTTCCTGATGCCTTCAAGGAGTATTGGAAAGATTCAAAAGAGTAAAATAACCTATTTAGATTTGTGTTTTAGGAAATTCATGTGGATAAATTAATATAGGTAAATTGGAAGGCACTAAATATAAATAAAATTTTTGGCAATATTCTAGGCAAGAATATATTAAAGTTTGTGATATCCAAAATAAGAGAAAAGGATGAATTGGAACAAACTTAAATATTAAACAGACAGGACATAGTGATTGATTTCTTGACAGAGAAGTGGAGATTAGGAGGGTGGGTTGCAGGAAATAAAAAATGGTTCTAAGCTTTGAGAATAGGGATAATGGATATATGATGATGATATTCCCTTAGGTGAGTTTTAAGTAAATTTTAGAACAACTCAAAAGCCAATGTAAGAAAACCTCTCTAACTTTTGCAAACATTATTAGTAATTAAATGATAACCTAAATGTTAGAAAGATACTTGACTAAATTATTCACAGATAATATAGTCAATAAAATATAATTTAACATTTAAAGAGCCTTTCAAGATTAAACACTGAAATAGTCTAATTAAACAAAGTTTGATGTGGAATATGCATCTCTGAAACCTGGTACTTCCCTAAACATTTATGAGGTACTGACATCTAATAAAAAGCCACATGCCCTAATATTATGTGCCCTAGAAATGATACATCATTTCCTGCATTTGCAGCAAGTCTGGTTATGAGGCAGATGTGGGTTTCTGAAGTAGCATTTAGACCTCCAAAGGCCATGGCAAGGCATTCTCTTTGCAATGGAATGATGTCTGCCACAGGCAAGATTAGCACATAGGAAACACATTCACATTTTCATAATTGATCCACTACTGCATTTCATTTTCTCTTTGATGTTACATTAAAAAGAACTTTTAGCTAAATCTTTTCTCCTTTGATTTTTGGAGCTGTAGTAGAAGGTACCAATAAGGGGGGTGAGGGTGAAGGCTAAGAGAGAGAAAGAGAAAAAATAAAAAGCGAGAGAGGGAGAGACTGTGTAAGGTGTTGTAAATTTCCTATTTTAAACAAAATTCAAGGACCTTCCATGTCCATTATCTCTGCTGAATGTCTTTGGTAGATTGATTACAACGATGATGCAAATTTTCCAACCCTCATTTTTACACATTTTGCAGTGTGACTTAGCAGTTTCTTCTATTAGCTGAAGCTTATTTGTCTGGTCCCTGAATTTGGGCTGTGATTGTTTAGGCCAGCAGAATGTGATGGAAGTGACAGTGTGCCAGTTCAGAGCCTAAGACTTAAGAGCCCTTGCACACTTTTCTTCTCCCTCTTGTGCTTCTGCCTTTGCTATGAGAACAACACTAAGGTAGCCTACTGGGAATGGGAGATCACATGGAGTGGAGCTGGTTTGCCATACTCAATGTTACACTGACTCCTAACATGTGAATGAGTCCAGACAAATTGAGCACAGTAGTGTATCTGTCCCACAGCTAACTGAAGATATACTAGGAAGACATGGTAAGACTAGAACTTCCAGCTGTGGTGTAGACTTGTAAGCAATAAGGCACAGATATCATTTTAAGCCACCAAGTTTTAGGTGGTTTTGTACTGTAGCGGTAGCTAATGAAGTTCTTTATGTACCACAAGTATAGAGGTAACGTCTTGGCATTATCTCTAAGGTGGATGAGATTCCTGTGACTTTATAGGCTGGTTGTATCCTCAACATGGTTTCAGATTCCATGAACCACAACTTCTTGGTTGATTTGGTTGCTCCTAATAATCATAATGGACTCAAATTTTTTCATTGATAGGCTATGGCTAATAATCCTAGCCAATTTTATAAATGTTATAATGTCCTTAGCCTTTATCATTAGTGAGACAATATTAAATGTATTTACATATATTTATTTTAATTACAATATTTACAGATACATCACTGAGAAAAAAAGATGCATGTGTTTTTAGTAAACTATATTTTGAATAACAGGCTCACAAATCCCCTTTTACCCATTACTGATATTCTTCAATCAAATGACCTCAGACAGTCTCTTGGGAAAAAATAAAAAGCTATTTCTAAATTCTGCCCCAGTTTTTCTTTCTGTTTTATGATATTAAGAAGGCCAAAGTATTTTCTAGAACATGAAAATATCCATACCTTGTTGGCAGCTTCATTTGTCCTCTCAACAAAGGAATTCCCTTTGTGGACTAAAGCTTGCTTAATTCTAATTCAATGCATTGCTTCTGTTGTTGTTTTATTTCAAATGCTATGGTGTTTGTGCATGTCTATTTAAAATATGCCTAGCCACATAAAATAATTACAATTTTTTACCTTAATTCCTAAAGGGATGTTTTCTCTATATTTAACAATGTTTTATTATTGTTTAAAAATAGTTCCTATCACTTTTCACCTACTTTTTTGTTTATTTTATCAAAAAGACTAACAATTAATAGTCATTAACTGATATAAGCCACGAGCGTATCTTTTATTTTTACAACTTAATAAAAAACTTAGAGTTTTTCTTATTTAACTTCACTAACAAAGTTAAAGTTTTTCTAATTTCCAAGTAGACATAGTCAAGCTAAATAAAGGAGGTAGAAGAAATGTTTTGACATGAGTGAAAGAGGGAGAAGGAGAGTAGGAGAACTGTCTAAAATGTTATACTGAGGCAATTCAATGAGGGAAATGTTCCAAATTGCTGACTCCCCAGATGAATCTTGTCTGCAGATGTGTTTTGTTTGGCACACACAGTGTTTAAAACAAACTTGAATTAATTGCCGCATTTTAAAATCAGGGAATTTCTCCAAAATTTAAAAAAAAAAAAATCATGTTCTATTGAAATATCAGAAAATACATACACACTTGGCCACAGGCTTGAATGACAAAAATCTGTTGTAACCAACTAGCAGCTGCCCCTTCTAATGGGGATGAGCCCTTCACATCCCTCAATGTCAAATATTCTGTTGCTTGCAGCACTTGGCTAGGGCAAAGGAAAACTTAGAAATTCCTTTTTAAAACAGTAATATTTTTATTCTTTTGTAGTGACAAAGTAGAGAGTTTTGAGGGCTTTGGGAAATAAGGGAGTAAAAGGTGACAACTATTTACCTGGCTTGCTTAACCCATTTGCTTGCCTGGTTCCTGTAGGCTTTTCAGTTTCAATCCCTGATTTTAGATTTTAGAAAGCTTGAGACAGTCAATATTTTGATCACAGGTGGCAGAAACCAACTCAAATTTTCTTAAAAAATGGGAAGTTATTGGCTTACATTATTTGTTCCAGAGGTACAAAATAATGTTATCAGAAAATTAATTCTTTTGTTCTTCATTTCCTGACACTATTGTGCTCGCTCCAGTCTTACATAGTCTTTAACACCCATAATTCTAGATGAAGAGGAGTGTAACTTCCAACTATTTCAATGTAACACCTTGGAGGACTTTCACTAGCCAGTGTCAGGCCCCATGCCCAACCAACCAATCACTGTTGCCATGGGCAGGGTGGTGTTACTTTCATTGACCAAGTCCAGGTCCTGGGTTATCTGCTCATCTCTGTGGCAGGAGCAAGAAGAGTTAACCTGATCTGAAGCTCTGAAGCTCATGCAATAATATGCTCATAGTATAGAAGAATTCTGTAAATAGAAGAAAGAGAAATAGATTTAGGTCAGACAAAATGAGAGTTGTTCAAGACCATTATAAATGAAGATATAACACTAGGGAACTGTGTGGTTATTCAGGAATGCATATTTGATTTACTAAATGAATTGATAAAAATGTTATGTATTTTAAAAGAAATCTATGAGGTATTCATAAATATCATGTATCTTTGTACAAATGGGCCACTGATGAATATAGAGGATAAGAGATATTATTAAGGTAGTAAAGTCTCATATTATAAAATAAAAAATATTATAGTAGGAGTGAGATATAGCAATTATGATTAGCTGTGTTATCTTAACTATGCCATTTATTCTTTTAGGATCTTAAGCTCTATGGTTTTTTTTTAATTGAGAAAAATATAACAGTAATGTACAAGTGTAATAAATACATACTTTATATATAAAGGAGTCATTAATGCTAATGTTCATAGCTGTTATTAGAGTGCATAGAAATTTCACACTACAATACTTCCTCATGAATTGAATTTATTTATTATAAAATAAAAGTCATCTTTGTTAATGTCTTTTCTTACATTCTATTTTCTTAATACATGGCAACCACAATTCCTTTGGTTAGAAGCTTCTTGGTTTATCTTCTTCTCTCTTTTTATTTTATATAAATATTTATTTTTAAATTCAGTCTGAAAATCTATTTTTTTCATCTAGAGAATTGAGTTCGGTTATATTTGGAGTAATTTCTGTTGTAATTTGATTCATTTTTACATGTTGTTTTCTTGTTGATTCTAATATTCTTTTTCTCCTTTTTGGCTTTTGGGCAATTAATTTTATCTTATGATATATTTTTTCCTACTACTGGTTGTGAAATATGCACTTTTCTAGTGATATAGATTTAACATTAGATTATAATGTACACATTTTCAATACCAAACTTTAAATTTAACCAGTACAATTACTTGCAAAACAATATAAGACCCACAGAACAATTTAACTTGCCCTTCTCTTGATAAGTTATTTTCATTTTGTATTTTAAATCTACATATTAAACTCCATTATATATTATATTATCTGTTTGTTTCATAAGTACTTAAATTTACACATGTGTTTATCATTTCTCTGCTCATTCACTTCAGCCTCTTCATCTGGGACATTTTTTTTTTTTCCTTTCTTTTCTTTCTTTCTTTCTTTTTTCTTTCTTTCTTTCCTTCTTTCTTTCTTTCTTTCTTTCTTTCTTTCTTTCTTTCTTTCTTTCTTTCTTCTTTCTTTCTTCCTTCCTTTCTTTCTTTCTTTCTTCCTCTTTCTTTCTTTCTTTCTTTCTTTCTTTCTTTCTTTCTTTTTTTCCTTCCTTCCTTCTTTCTTTCTTTCTTTTTTGTATAGTGTATATCTTGTAGGCTTCAGTGAAATTCCACCTTTGATAAACTCTTGGTTTTGTCTGAAAGTGTCTTTATTTTGCCTTTATTCTTGGGAAAATAAAAGTTTTCTCTTGATATAATTTATAAGGTTATTTGTTTTCTTTAAGTCTATTAAAGTTATTATTCCACTGGATTCTGGATTCTATTATTGTTGAGAAATGAGCTAACCATCAACTTATTATTACTCTGAAGGTTATTTTTTCTTTCTTTTCCACTACATTTTTGTTTCTCTGTTTGCAACTGGTTTTTTGCAATTTAACTATGATTTCTCCAAGCATGGCAGTTTTTTATTTTGTATTAATCCTACATTGAATTATTTGGACCTGATATCTTTTATCAATTTTAAAATGTTCTCAGAATTATATCTTCAATATGTACCTACTCCATTCTCTTGCTTTTTGTCCTACTGAAGCTCTCATTAGACATGTTTTATTTAATTCCATCTTTTATTTCTTTGTTTCTCTACATGTTGACTAATTTGTTCTCAAGTATTTTCCCATTCACTGCTCTTTTCTTCATATGTGTAATCTAATCCACTGAATTTTTAAAATTTATTTGTACTCTTATTTTGGAAACTTCTGTTTGTACTTTTTCCACATTTGAATAATCATTTTGTAGTTTCTCATTTGCTGCAGATATTGTCAGTTTTGTTTTTAAACATTATAATATCATTTATTTGTAATCGGAACTTGAGAATTTCAACTCAGCTCATTGTGAGTCTGTTGTATGAGTCGGTTGTTGAGCAAACTGTCTTGTTTCCTTTAATGTTGAGTTTATTTTGACTAGGATCTCTTTTCTTGTTTGAAAAATGGTAGGAATTCACTGGGATTAGGATAAAGTTAAAAATAACAAAACAAGACAACAATAAGAATAACAAACTTCCAGAGATTTGTCTTTGCTTCTGTCAAGATACTAGAGACAATTAAAATTTATAGCTTCATTTTTTTTACAATTTAGGTGATGTGAATTTGGGCTGAGAGGGCTTAAATGTTGTTTCAAGTTCTAAAGGATGATTTTTATCACAACTTGTAAATCCCTGGTGGCAGTGAGGGAGAGGAGAGTCTAAGATCTATAATAAACTGCATTTCATTCACCCCACTATATTTAGGATAATAATATATGACCTACCAAAGATATTTTTTTCAATTATTTATATTTATCATGAAGTTATTTAACACAAAATAGTACACAACTAAAAATATCTTATTCGTGTGAACTAAGCCTTCCTATAAATGCATACATATATTTCATTGGAGTTGAGGTAAAATATCTTATCCTGGTGGTATCTCTGATGGTCCATTAGCTACCTAATAGAAATAAATTTATTCTCTCTCTCTCTGTCTCTCTCTCTCTCAATACTTTTTCTCTGAATCCCTTTCTTTTCCCCACCTTACCACACTTCCCTGCCTGCAATTCATCACTGTAGTTATACCTCTTATAAATTTACTCATCGGAGAGAGGTTCAGATTTTGGATGAAGGTGTGTCCCTCCACTCTTGAGAAAGTAGAGAAATACTTACAGTGGAAACAAGTATGATTGATCTATGAAGGTTTGGGGTTTTTTATACTTAGTGAACCGTATTAAAGTGGTCCTAACCATGATGAGTGCACATGCTTGATAACCCCTCCCTATCAGGGCACTCTGAAGTGTTTATACTTGATGTGATTTATGTACATTTGGCTCAGGTACCCCAGTAATCTGGTTCCAGTTTTTATATGTGCAAATTAGGCAACAATTCTATGGTGACGTTGATTAGACCTGATATATTTTCCTGGTGGGAGTCAGCACTTTTGTGTTTGTGCCAATAAAGTTGTTGTGGCCATAACTGAGACTTCAATTTCTTTCTCCCTCTCTTTCTACTTCTACACATTCCCAATTCTATTAGCTATTGCCAAAATACTTTCCTTAAAGTCCCTTGAGAATGGTGTAATTGAGATGAGTTTACTCTTGCTTCACTCCTACATTGAGGGTAGACTTTGGAGTACTAGCTTTCTTGATTGAGGGATGTAGATAGTTTATTAGATTCTACATCAGGGAGGTCTAGGGTTTGGGTTCTGTTTCTATGGCCTACAAGACTGAAAAATCATTAATACAATACTGTCATGTTTGGCAAATATCTTTAGAAAAAATGCTTCTGTACTCTGCTTGCTTCTCTGGGTAATTTCATACTAAGATGTTGGTCCTTTAATTACTCTTATCTTAAACAATTATTGGAAGCTTAAAATAATTTCTTAAGATATTTTAATTAGCGTTTTAATTTCTTTCAGAGTGAGGGTTATTTTGAATAGGAAGTCTAATGAGTACCAAAGAGAGGGTGACAAGTTTTCACATTGTCAGTACCTGGGAGTAGAGTGGATCGGTAGGAATCCAGCTTTGTAATTGTGTGAACCAGTGATTCGGTAAATTCCAAACCCTTGCTTCTTCCCTTCTCTTAGCTCCACTAGGGAAAGCACAGAATTTCTGTGGCAGTCTCTTTTCTTGTTCCAGGAATAATGAGCAAAAACTGTATGTTGATACCTTTGCTTAATAGCTTAGAGATGTCCCATAGTCATTTACTATAGAAATTCATATACTTCAGAGAATATTTTCCCTACAAATAAAATTATATGACAGAAAATGAGAAAGGTCCTACAGTCCTAACTAAAATAAAAATCATATTATACTTTTGGTGGTTTTATATATTAAATTATGCATTATAGTTTAACAATATTTAACCCCCCTTTGTTCTTCCTCAGAAGGAATTGTGTTAGCTATAGAATTAACTTTTGCTGATTATAAGTTATAGAAGTTTGCAAAGTGCATGTGTTTATGTTGTACTTGGGTTGATGGTAGTGAACATGAACCAACTTCAAATCAAGGTCATTTAATATATTTTATGAACATGCCTCTGATATTGAATATGTATATGAGGCACTTTTATATACTAATATGCAATTTCTGATGTTTTACATTAGTATTCTTCTATAATAATATTGGACTCTATTTGACAGCTTTTGCTGAAAAGGGGCTTTGTAGCAAATAGCCGCTGACTTTCATTGACTTACATAACTGTGAAGTTACTTCTCACAATTTATGTAAGTGGGATAGATGCTGATTCTCATCCAAGTTCAATGTCAGATGTAGGCCTGCTTAAGTGTGTCCCGTCATTCCAAGACCATCATGATGCAGGACCCCCATCTGTGATGTGATGTTTTCATGGGAAAGTACAGGAACACAAAAGGTGGGCAGAAACTTGCTATGCCTTTCACAGCCTTTACTCAAAACTGGCATTTTGTCACTCCATCCATATTCCACTGGCCAAAGCAAACATTATCACCAAGTGATACATCCTTGGATAGGAAGGCTATTCTTCCCATAAAATGTGTATGACAAGGGAAGAGTGAAGATTTGCAAACAAGAAAGTCAATTTCAAGGACACCTTGTGTCTTGATTTTGTTTGCTTTTTAACTGTGGAATATTTCTAACAGAAATAAAATTTTGGAAAGTAGCATAAAAACCAACAAGTCATCCACTGAGTTTTAGCAAAACTAAATATTTTTCAACATCTGCTACAGATATTTTTTAATAAATCAAGTATTCCAGAGATTTCAACCTCATGTTTTATTATTTAGCATTTATTGCATTATTATTTCTCCTTTCCCAGTGTTATTCTCTACCTTGAAATGTTTCACTTTTTTCATGCATGTGTACACACTGATTAGTTACGAAGAATATTGCCAATGTGAAGTTTTTATCTTT
Source organism: Furipterus horrens (assembly GCF_987537825.1). Taxonomy (NCBI): domain Eukaryota; kingdom Metazoa; phylum Chordata; class Mammalia; order Chiroptera; family Furipteridae; genus Furipterus; species Furipterus horrens. Next base: position 80,308,531 of record NW_028327174.1, on the reverse strand, counting down.
ATTGAAATGATATTATTATAGCATTCTACAAATTGATTTTTATCCTAAAATATGCATAATTTTAGTTTCATTCTTTCCAGATGTTGGATAGATAGTATTCCATTGTATAAATAAGTGACAATTGTTTAATTCATTTACATATTGTTAAACATTAAAAAATTTTTATTTTTAGAAAACATTTATTTTGCTTGACTTGCTTTATCCTTGTTAGTATACATTTTTATAAACATTTTGTATATGTCTTGAGGTACAATTATGTGTTACTAAAATACACCTCAAGTCAACTTAAGTCAAAGGGTATGTAGTACATCTATAATTTTACTTATCATTGTTAAATTATTATAAAAGCAATTTTATGCATTAATATCTCCACCAGCAGTTTAGCAGAGTTCATGTCCACATTCTAAATATTTTATAGAGAATTTCATTAAAATTTATTTAATACTATCGCATTTTATTAATTTTCATTTCTTTGATCAAAAGTACGATTGTGCATCTATTCAATATATCTATTGAAATTTTAGATTTCTTCCTCTAAGAAATTTATTTAATTATTTGGGTATTTTGTTGTATAGTTTATAGAGTTCTTATTTACTTGAGAGGGTTTATATGTTTTATATATTAATCTTGGAACTCTGCCTCAATCTCAGATTGTCATTTTAGATAGTTTGGGTTTTTTTTTTTTGTTGTTGTTGTTGTTATAATAATATTTAATTTATTCTCATTTGTCAATCGTGTTATGTTCTGTGCTTGATGAGTTTGGTTATAAAACTCATCTATTTTAAAGTAATAGAATATGCTATTGTATTTTTCTCAAGATATTTAAACTGTTATTTTTCACCTATAGACTTTTAATTCATTCATAATTTATGTTTGTAGAGTGTGAAATAAAATGTAATTTTATTTTTCCATTATGTACCCATAATTATTCTACCATTATTTATATAATTCATCATTTTTTCATTGTCAATGAAAATCCATATATCTCTCCTTGTCTTCCCCTCTCTCCCCCTCTTTCCCTCTGTCTCCCTCTCATCAATCTGTTTCTGTTCATTTCTTTTTAAAAATGTTACACTTTCTTCATTGCCATAGCATTATAATGATGAACCCATGCATTTCTATGTTCATAGAAGTGTTATTTACAATAGTCAAGTGCTGGAAACAACCTAAGTGCCCATATGTAGATGAGTGGATCAAAATACTGTGGTACATTTACACAATGGAATACTATGCAGCAGAAAGAAAGAAGGAACTCCTACCATTTGCGACAACATGGATGGAACTAGACAGTATTATGCTTAGCGAAATAAGCCAGGCAAAGAAAGAAAAATACCATATGATATCACCTAATACAGGAACCTAATGAACAACACAAACAAATGAGCAAAATAGAACCAGAGGCATATAAAAAAAGAACAGACTGATAGTGACCAGGGGGGAAAGGGGAGAGGGGTGGGGGAGAGGGGAAGGGGTGTGGGGAAGGAAAAGGGGGAAAGAAGGAAAAGAGTCTAGTCAAGGAATGAGTATAAATGACCCATGGACATGGACAACAGGGTGGGGGTTGACTGTGGGAGATGGGGAGAAAGCAATGGGGGAAAAAGTAGGACAACTGTCATAAAAAAAAACAATAAATAAATAAATTTTAAATACAAAGAAAACTTTTAATTTTATAGAGATCATAGAGAATTTAGAAAATAATTTGTGAAGTCTCTTTCTTATCCATGAATGTAGTATAGAAATCTACATGTTCTCAAGTCCACTTTTTGGTTTTCAGTATCATGTTTAGATGTTTGTGTGTTAATGTAAGCATGCAAATATACAGAGATATTTGTGTTTATATTATTTTGTGATAAATGGGATCTGTTAATTGGTTTTCACTGTGTTATAGGACTTTTTTCTGTTTTTGTATTCCATAATCATGCTAAACTAAAATTTTTATTATACTTTTATGTACACTTTCTTGCTTTATATATATATTTACCTTATTTCAAATAAAGATAACCTTTTTTCTTTCCAATATTTATAATTTTATGTATTTTCCTATTTTACTGATTTGATTAGAACTTCTGTTATAGTGTTGAAAATAAGTGGTGCTTTTTCCTGAATTTAAATAGCTAGCATCTAAAATTTTACAATTAAGTAGAATTATTGCTGTATAGTAGGGAACAATAAATTTTTAGATTATAGACATAACCTTGCATTTCTAGTTTGCAAGGACTAATTTTTAAATCATAAATAAGGATTTGATTTTATCAAATGGAACTTTGGGCATTTGGGGTTATGTTTTCTCCCTTTATTTGTTATATGCTATTTTTTACTTTTCAATTTGCTGATTTCACTTGCCATTAACATTGGATGACTGTGGTCTATTTTTTATTAACAGCTGCTAGATTAAACTGCTTAGCAGTTTATTTAGATTTTTTCTCTGTTGGTTGATAAATGGGATTTATCTGACCATTGTTATTCTCTTTGATTTGTTGTTTTGTGTTGTTTGTTAGCAAGGTTTAACTGGTAAAATCAGGAGGAGCACCTTCCTTCTTTTTCTATTCTCTGGGAAAACAAAATGTAAGTAACATGCTCCTTGGTTGTACAGAAAACTTTCTTATAAAGTTAACAGTGTCTGTTGTAGGGAGTAGGAGTCATACAATATTTTTGAAAATGGATTTAATTTCTTTAGTGTTTATTGCTCTGTTTCAACATTATCATTTTTATTCAACTGTGGTTATTAATGTTTTTAGAAAATTATATATTTAACCTAGAAACATAAAATTTACACCCTTAACTTATAAATGCTCACTATTTACTTAATCTGTAGTATAGTTGCCTTTGCATTCCCAGTGCTACTTTTATCCTATTTCTCTTGTTTTGTGATAAGTTATAAGCTCCTTCCCCCTTTGGTTATGTGTTTTTTTCTTATTTGTTTTTATATTTTTTCCAAATAAGCAACTTTTAGTGTTAATTTTTTTGTTTCTTTATTTTTAGTTTATTTGCCCTTTACCATTCCTACTATTTTTAAAAAATTTCCTTTATTCTTCTTTTCATAAATTTGTGTAGAGCACATAATAATTATTATCATGTTTCTCATTAAAAGCTTTTTCACTTGCATGCTAAAATTTCTTATATTGAGAATTTCTAGTCTTCTTAACATGTTGGAATTTTAGTTTAATTTTTCTCTTTAGCCCATTAATTAATAATTTGTGTTCTCTTCTTATAAACTCAGGGTTTTTTAAGGTATACTTTTAATAAACTTTACAATTTCTTTATTTCTAATCAATAATATCATAATACCCAGACAGTAAGGATTTTTCAGACCCAGTCTCTGGGAGAGTGAGCACCTCTGTTGGTTTAATTGCTGTTCTATGCTACCAAAGACCCAGTCTTGTTACTAGGGTTTGCTTTTTTGCCTTCTTTCTTTGAGCAGTAGTGGGATCAAACTCATCTTTAATGGCTGAGCCTGGATCTGGCGTCCTATATTACCAGAAACACTTTTTCAGTCCTCTTACCCCCCCAAAATGGTTTACATTTCTAGTATCCACTGCATGCTTCCAGAACTTGAGAACATCAGGGCTATAGCAATGGCCTTGCTTTTTGTTCCTATTTTGGTCTTCTGTAAGTCCAGGATGAAAACAATAATCTTATTTTCTAATTTCATATACATCCTATTGGCTTTCCATTTTTAAACTGTATTCTTCATTGCTATGTGTCTGAAGCAGACTATTTCTGATTAGATATTAATTCATTATATAATTGTAAACAGAAACCTGACTCACTCTTAAGATACGCACTTTTATGAAGCACACCATGTTTGACATTCCACAATTAGTGGCAAACACATAAATCTATCATCTCTTCAACAATATGTTTGAACACTTATTTTAAACACTTATCATGACCCAAGCATGTTTCTCTCCCTAAAAAATGTAGGCTGTTATTTAAAAAGGAAATAGAAAGAATTGAAAGAGTATGTCATGAAAAGTAGTGGTGTAATTAACATTCCTATGAAAACAGAAGATCCACCTAGTCCTCTAAGGTGGGAGAAAAGGCAATGAAAGCAGGTATATGCAATCAACCAATGGTCATTGGCACCAATTCAGTGCCAACTGGAATCTTGCTCAGGGTGCAGTGAGGAAGCAAAGTTTATTTAATGTAAAACAGCTCAATTGTGATACTGCATGGCTGTGAAAACAGCAAGGCTGTGATACAGCCCTGGGATTAGGGTGTCTAGATAGGTAGACAATTCTCTTCTGCTTTCCTCACTAGTCTGCTCTGATTTGCACTGTGCTGTTATGCTCTGCTGTAATCTACTCTGGCATGCACTGGCCTTCTCTGCTCTAGAGTCACCTTTGATGTTTTACCTCAGCCAGGGAAGGCAGTACTCATTGAAAAAGGAAAGGGCACTCCCAGAACACAAAGGAGCTGACAGAATCCACACCCCTGGTGCATGATTAGTCCATCCTCATACAAATAAGGAGTCTGATCCTCACTGCTTGGTTGGTCCAAAAGACACTGTCCTGATTGGTCAGAATGTAGCCGCTCTTATTGATCAGTCAAGAAGCTGGTGGTGATATAACTGCATAGTTCTGATTGAATGAGGAAAGCCTCTGTGAGGACATTAGAGTCTGTCAGTTTCCCTTACCCTGGATGCCCAGGCGTGGGCTGCTTAGAGATCATAACTAGATTCACATGCTCAGCACACTCACAGTTACATAAGCATTGATGTCATATTTTGGCTAATAGCCGGCTTTGTCTATGCATAGTATATAAGGGATGCAGTGAGTGGAGAGGTAGTGTGGGGAGCACGGGGGAGCACGGAGGGCAGCCGGCTAGTGGTCCAGTGCATGCCGCAGTGCTGTACACACATGAATACTGTAATGTCTGCAGTAAAGGAAATGTCAGGGATTTCAACCTTGTCTTGCATGTTCTTCTGATTGCTGGACAAGAAGAATCTGCATTGGTTTCCATGACAGCCTCCACCCTATTGGAAATAGGATTACAGAAACTCTTTTACAGGGGCTGGCTCAGATGATGGAAACACAATGCAAGCAGTTCAGTGCAGAGGTAAGTAGTTTGGTTCAGGCTTCTCCCTGAGGTTCAGTTTGTGTGAGAAGCCCCTACATAAAAATGGTTGCTGGGCTCTGTTTTATTTAATTTGAGACCAGTTAGCAACTAGGAGTGCTTATTAGTTGGTATCTTCTTTCTCAGGGTTCACAAGATGTACGTACAGTTGTAGAAGACAGATTTAAGGGAGTTCAATTGGGCAACCATGATTGTTTTAGTGATATAGGAGTTAACCAGTTGTAAGGGGTGAGCATGTAAACTGTGTGGAGATAAGAAAACTTTTATCTATAGACATAAAATTTATGTGTTAAAAATGATTTTTTTAAAGAAAAATTAATGCCAACTGGCTAATGATACTTAAAATCAAGGCTTGAGAGCTGTTTGGGGTTAACAAATATTGGAGAATTGGTTATAGGAGTTTCTTCAGTCTCCAGGATTGTATGCAGTTCTATAACATTCAGAAGCCCAGTTTTTGGGGCGAAGGACATTGCATCACCTAAGCTGGATGGTGTAGAGTTTTGTGAGATGCAATAGCAAGAAGAACAGGATATGGAATGTTAGCAGAAAAGTGACTAGTGTTTCATTTTATTGTTTAGGGAAGAAAATTAAGCTATAGAAAGGGTGAGGTAGAAAATTTGTTAATCATTTCCATCTCTGTTTCCCATGCTTGATTTTGAGTGCTTTGAGATTAAAGTTTACATTGTTTTGGCCATATGTCCACAGTACTATCTCTGATATGTAGTAGACCTCAATAAGTGACTCTTTTGTTTCATTTAATTTGTCCAAAGATACTTTGATTTCTAAAAATTGAGAAATAAAAACTTCCACAATTTATAAAAAGTTTTTCTTTGAACACTAAAATCGGTTTTAACCACATTATCTAGATTATCTTTCATAACTATATATTTGCGAGGGAGTGGAAATTGCTTTCTGAAAATGAGTCACAGTGATTTCTATTTCTGGGCAGAAGTCCACTGACAGCCTAGAAATTTTCACCTAGATTTCTTCAAAACCATGTGTTTTAAGCTGCTTTTGGAGATTTTGGAATAAAGGCATCAAAAGTAGAATCATACAAAAGTAGCTAGTGTACAAAAGAGTTCCATGCTACATTGTGTTTATCTTTCTCATGTGGGAAATGTAACAGAATAGGAAGCAAGCATAATCACTGATAGGTTTTCTTTTCTTTTTTTTTTTTTTAAGTAGGAAACCTCAATATGGGTACATTCAGAATTCCTAAATAGGAAAGCACAGCAATAACCCATCGTGCAGTTCAGTTATTCTTTGTTCTGCTTTCAGTACAGCATGTGACATGTTGTTCTTCAATAACATGAGGTTTAAAAGAAATATATTGCTTGAAGCAAAGCTTTAAACTTTACCCATTGAAAAGGTCTATGTAATTGTATGATTTTTTTTCTTCTGGGCATATTTTTAAAGGTGTTTTACAATACAGCTAGAGTTGATGTTTCCCTAATATCTTAGAACATAAACTCATCTATCAAAAGGCAACTCTTTAATAGCATTATAGAGTATTTGGTAATAAAAATTGGATTACATTGTTCCATTCAATTAAATTCTGTTAATTATAATAAATAAATTAATGCAAGTTTTTTATATAATTAACTTTAACAACTCAAATTTGTTGTCAAAGTTCTTAAATTGTATAGTTGTAAAGAATAGAAATATTTCTATATTCAGGATTAAAATGTTCTCAAAAACTTATAGTATATGTATATCTTCAAAATATTTTACTCTTATTTCTCTGTTAGCAAATTTTGGTTATTTCAAAATGTGCTTTGTAGAAAGTTATAAGAAATCAGTGACATATCGTTATTAATTTATACATGAAATATATTTGTATATTTTATTTAGGTAAAGATAAATTTTAGAGTGTCATTAGGTAGTGATAAGGTAAAAGAGTTCTTAGAGGTCATCTAAAACAGTCTCTTTATAGCTAATGAAACTGAGGCTCAGAGACAGAAAATATCCCAAATTGATTTATTTTAGAAATATTTAAATTTTCTATATATGCATCTAAATGGCAGTTGATGTAAATTGTTTTTCTGAAACCAAAAATGATTCTAAAATAATAAACACACAAAAGTGAAAAATTTGATGAATTCAAAATAGTGAACTATCAATGTAACAGAATATTAAATATGACCAATTTGTAGCTCTGTTTTATGATGTTTCCAGTAAGTTATATCTGCTTCAAAATGTTGATTTGAATCCCAAGTAATTTTATCAAGTGTTACTGGATTAGCATTCATGTTTTAATTATTTTGTAACAATTCTTTTTAATTTAATTGAGAAGATGGTAGTAATCAAAACTGGTCTCAGTTTTAAGTGTTGTTTTACCCCTTAACTTACTTGGGATTTTTAGGAAATCACTTAAATGATTCAAATCTCAATCTTCAGTTCTGTGAAAAATGTATGTCATGACTTTTAGAAAATTACCGATCATGTCAATAACTGCTTCTTCCCTTGTTTTCCAAGTCCATTCATATTTGTGGGATTTTTTAAAATTTAAATTTTAAACAGTAGAGGTATTGTCAAGGAAAGGATTGATAGGAGGAGGCAGAGAAGTACGCAATTCGTATAACAAAGTATTTACCCACCACCGGATTCCTTACACTGTTTTTTTTGTTTTGTTTTGTTTTGTTTTTGTTTAGAAACAGGGGAAGTAAGCATTAGGTATATTTAGAAGCAGAGCAAATAGAACATTCAAAAGTTTTTGTTAGATCTGGGTCCAGAGAAGTTTGTGGTCCATGGTAACAGGGACACAGAAGAGACCTTTCCCACTCGAATTCTGCATACAGACCAGCACTGTTTTGGCACCTAGAGAATTATATATGTCGGGACCATTGATCCCAACAACCATAGCCTCTATGTCAGGATTCTTTTGATGGGCCCTGATGGTAATGAAGCTTTTTTAGCAAGCATCTCCAGCAACAGATATTAGTAAGTGAGACCAGAGAAGAATGAAGCACATTCAGGCAAAATCTGGGATTATTACATTAGCACAAGCAATCTGTGGGTCTGTGTGTCATATATCCATTGAGGACTTTCAAAATTAATTAGGATTCCTCAAATCCAGAAGCATCTCTCTCTGTACTAATTTCTGATTGTATATATGGTCAGAAGCCTGCCTTTCAGCACATCATATATGCTAATATTCTCCATTCAACAAGAATGTTAGCATCTGGAAAGCATATTAGTTTCTGAAAATTTTATGTCCCTTAATATCTAGAAAAAAGAGACAAAGGTTATGCAACTGATATCTGAAAGTATGAATAGAGTTTATGGTGGCAACAATGAGATAATTTATTTTAACAGAAGTGATACCATGTCAAAAGCCATACTGTATGCATTAGATTATGATTATTTTATTAACCTGAGGAGAAAGTTCAAGAAGGGGAATAGTGGAAGGTGTTTGTGAATAGAACAATGACATTTGTGCCTCCATTTAAAAATCTAAAAATAATTACATGCCTGGCTCAATATAGCTGAGAATGTATGCTCCTTCTGAATTTATTTTGGCAATAGTGTGAGAAAAAGAACCTAAAAGACAGATATTAGACATGGAAATGAAAATATTTCTGGATTAGGAGAGAGTTGATTTATTGTCAATTTAACCGTGCACTTAACTGTTCTCAGATCCTTGACAATTTGCTTTTTTTCTTTATATCAGATTTTCTCTATATGAATTTCTAATTCATTCTTAATTTGAATAATGATTAACTATGATAGGAATTGTAAGTGGTGTTTGATAGACTAAAGATGCTTCAGGGCTCTTATTTTGACTGTGGCCTGAACTTCCTGCTTGGTATTAGACTAACTTAGAGAATGCTCTATTTCTTAATTGCAAATTAAGAAAATGTGTCTGAGGGAAGTGTTAAAAAATGGTAATATGTGACAAACAATAGTAAAAAGAGAATAACAGCATAATTTGAAAATGCTCATGCCCTTATGGATAACAAAAATGTATTCACTCCTTTTTGTAGTTTTTCTGGATTAAAACTTAGAAAAAGGAAAATGGATTGATATGATACAGATTCCTTTAAGAAGCTCCTTGTTAGATACTTGGAATTATATTTTTATCTTCCTCCATTTCTAATTTTTGAAAATATAAATATAAAGCATACTTGCATATAGGAATTAGTTAGATGCACTTCTTTTTAACTTTTTATCCTAGTACTTTTTAGAAGGTGATGAGGAATAATGTTATTCAAGTTAACAGTTTTGTCCCCAGTGCCTAGCATTGTGCTTGACATTGAATAGTACTTTAGAATGAATAACTGTTTGAAAGCAGAGAAATGAGACAACTCATAGATAACATATGGTAATTATATTGTGCAACCTCAGGTATCTTTCTAAAGTTTAAGCAGGTTTTGGTGTCCCTGTTCCAATATATTTAGAAAATATAATTATCATTAGTTACCTTTCATGATAGATTTTGAGCTTATTTTAACGTTGAGAGGAAGCTGAGGTCACCTAGGTCATTTTGTAGCTGATGCTGGAAGCAGCACTGTTACGTAACTTACCTACTGTCGTCCAGCTAACAGCAGTGCAGACAGTAGGAACTCTTGTTCTCTCTCACAGTCCAGCGTTCCTGTCACTAACCAGCACTATAGACAAACCTGGAGAGCTCCCATTTTTGCTTTGATTCTAGCTTGTTTTCTGTAGCCCTGTTTCTTTTTCCATGTAAGCTGGAATTACTTAAATAATTTTTTAACTTTTTTTTTACTGTTGACACTATGAGAGATGTCCCCATTCCTTCCCTCCTTTGCCCACCTCCACCCAGCACCCACACCCCCTTCCCTCTGGCCATCACCACACTGTTGTCTGCGTCTGTGGGTCATGCACATATGTTATTTGGCTAAATCCTTCACCTTCTTTCATCCAGTCCTCTCCTCTTCCCCCTCCCCTCTGACAACTGTCAGTCTGTTCCATGTATCCATGCCTCTGTTTCTATTTTGTTCATCAATTTATTTTGTTCATTAGATTATACATATAAATGAGGTCATATGGTATTTGCCTTTCACTGACGGGCTTATTTCACTTAGGATAATAATCTCCAGATCCAGTCATGCTGTTGCAAGAGGTAAGATTTCCTTCTTTTTTATGGCCGCGTAGTATTCTATTCTATAAATGGAAAGAAAAAAAGTTGTGGTACTTAAATATTTTTAAATTGTCTTCAACTGATGGGCATTTAACTAAAGGCAGTTTCGTTAAAATAGTTCTTGTATTTAATTTTAAGTCAAATACACATAACTATCATTTTTATTACTGAGCACTTAATGCAGGCAGACCCACTTCAGAGAGACTTGTAACTCTGTCTTTATTCTTTAACTTATTTCTCACTCTAACCTTCTAAAATTAGTTCTATATTATCAACTTAATTTAGTTAAAAGAAAATGAGAGTGGCTGGGGTGTGGGGTGGAAATGAAGTGGTTTGTCTAAAGTCATGGTTATTAAATAAGAAGATTAAGAGATGGTTAGTAAAGCCAGCTACTTCCAGAAGAGTTTGAGAAGTTTCCTTTGTGTAGCTAGCTTAGTCATCAAGCCACAGGCCAGATGTTTCCCACCCTGAATTGATCTTAACCTGCTCCTTTGATTCTGTTCTAGCTCAGACCTACACAGGATGCTTGGGTGGCAGCTAATGCTATGTTATGGAGACCTATTTGGGAATAACATGTAACTTTTACACAGTTTGAATATGAGTGTTATAGGATTTTACATTTTAAGTAAATTAGTGATTTTTTATTATTTTAAACAGAATTTGCTCACCTGGTTCAATGTAAAGAAAACTTGAAACACTTCATAAACTGGTAATTGACTTCTTGGATCTCACTGAGCTCTTAAAAACACCATTTAAATAAACTAAGTGTAAATATACTGGAAACATATGAATTAAATTTCCCTTGAAAATGCACTGGGTTTAAAATTCAGAGAAAGAGTGCTTGGCCAAGGCATTTTATGTTTTGCCAAACCCCAGATGTTGGAAGAAAATAGTTTTAAAACATTTATTGAATCAAAATGCTACTGAGTATACACATACCTTAAAAATTCGTGTTTACTTATTGAATCATAAGCTATGTTACATTGATACAAATCAAGTGATTATGGAGCAATGTGTCAAACTATTCAGAGCATTAATGTAAACTTTTGAGACTATAGCAGAGGTCAAGGATTGACAGGCTATACAAGGTTTAACTCTACTCAAGCTAATAGCTATAGAACAGCCTAGGCATAGAAGTGGTTTTTTTTTCTAGGAAAGTAGAATAATTATTTAAGAAAACAAACCTTTTCTCAAATTTAATGTCTCTAATAATGGTAAAGTTTTCTTGAGCTGACTAAAGGGTAAAAGAAATAATTTTAAGAATGTGACCTGGTCATAGCAGAACACTGGTCACTAGGTTTGCAAGAAGGTGTGTGCATGTTTAACTTAGATTAGAACCAAACACATTTTTAAATATAAATTAAATATAAAATCAGCAACTCTCTACTTCCTTCAGTGTATAAGCCTCCATTTTATGTGGATGTCGACGGGAGATGATTTACACAACTAGCTTCTGTAACAATAGGTGGACATGACCTACCCAGCTCAGTCTTCTGCCAGGTGATCCTTTGCATCCTCATGGATTTATAGTCTTCTCACACCCACTTTTGAAATGGGAAGACCCCAGAGTAGTAGATCATTGCTACCAAGTTTCTTAGCAAGAATTGTTTGAAACTGTTCGTGGTTGGATTGACAGCTGACTGGAAACAAAGCTTTGTGGGAATAGGCTTTAGCCTAAGAGCCAGATGGGAAATGTCTGAGACATCTAACAACTCTCAGTGTAAACAGTGTACAGTATGAAAAAACTTGCTTGGCTCTTTTAGTCAGAAATCTATCAAAAGTTTCTCCGTGTGTGATTCTTGGCTCTTTAGGGGACACAGTACTTTCCCATGACTGCATATTAAAATGCTCGTTTTCCATCTCTGCTTTTAGCCAGCAACTTTCTTCTTCTTCCACTCCTTAGATTCAATTTTATTTCTATTTAAAGTAGATATTTAGTGGTCTAAATTTTTTTCTATTATAGCTTCTTTTTGTCCTTTTATAGTCTGTGCTAGAATTTTGATCACTATATTTATTGCTTAAAAATTTTAAATTTACCTCTTCTTCCAGAGGAATTCTGTAGAGAGGAGTAACATCAGTCAAGTTCATAGTTGCCTCCCCAGTACCTAGCATTGTGTTTAGCATTGAGCAAATGCTCAAATGTTCAATGGCAGAAAGATGAGCAGGCTCATTTGCAGTGTATATGCATTGCAACTAGCAATAGCAGGCATCTTGCTAAATTTTAAGCAGATTATGGTTGTCCTACCATGTGGAAAATTAACAAATTAACTTTAGATGAACTGAGACGATGGCTACTGATATGATACTGTATTCTATTTCTTCAGTCAGGGTGTGAGCTTGAATAAATCTATCTCCTGGAAAGAGTTTTGAAAGGCTAGGAAATTTTCCAATACATTTTCTTTTTATTAAAAGACTTACAGTCCTGATCACCTGATGCCTAGACAGAAGCAGATAGAGACAGAGTTTCCTGTAATAAAGATCTGAGACACTATAGTCAAGAAACTGCCTCCAGCCTTCTATGTAACTGAATAGCTGAAAGAGAAGGAACTGAGTACAGCCGTGGGGAAGCCTGGGGGAAATGCTCTAAAACTTCCTGCATACTGGTCTACTCTTCTGACCTATCATCAGATCAATTTTCCAGGCAAAGATTTAAAAAAAAGTGGTGACCAGAAATTAGTAAGTCTTGATGTAACCCTGTTTCCAGGAGATCAAGTTCTGATTATTGTCTGGACATGCAAGATCTAGTTGGACATTCAAGCAACAATCAATCAATCAATCAATTTCCAGGTTTTTTTTTCTCTAATCGCCATAATTAGGCTCTGTCTTATGATTCTACCTTCTATGTTTTATCCCAATTTTATACCAGTGTCTTATTTCCTCTCTTTCTATCTCACAAATATTATTTTACTATCTACTAAGTGTCCATAAATTGGGTGCATAGTAGCAAATAAGACATGCTTCCTTTTCTGATGAAGTATATACCCTATTCTGTGAGCCTCCACAACCTACCAACATATTCATGGGTGAGAAAATTAAGGTCAGCCAGGCTGTTTTATAATGTCACTGCCTTTGAGGTTGGTCTTTGTGCTTATTGAATTGAGAGGGTTAAATGCAAAAACAGATCTGGGAGATTTCTGTACTGGGTCTGTATCATTTTTTTGTTGCCATAAAAGGAAAAAATAGCCCTGGTTGGATGGCTCAGTTGGTTAAAATATTGTCCTGTATCTTAAAATTTTGCAGGCTCAATCCTAGGGCACATACCTAGGTTGGAGGTTTGATCCCTGGTTGAGGAGCATATGGGAGGCACCAATCGATGCCTCTCTCTCTCTCTCTCTCTCTCTCTCTCTCTCTGCTCCCCTCCTCTCTCCCCCTATCTCAATTCCTCTCCCATCTACTCCATTCCTTCCTCTCTAAAATCAATAAGCATATCCTTGGACGAAGAAAGAAGGAAGAAAGGAAGGGAGGGAGAAAGGGAGGGAAGGGAGGAAAGGATGATGAGTGAGATTGCAAATAAGACACATCAGGATTGCTTGAAGTATAAGGAGATATCTAAGAGAAAGGTGGCAAGGAAGCCAGAATACTCTCAGACTTGGCTATTAGATTTCTGAGCCTGCTTTGAGTTATTTGCTAGCATTTCTGCTTCTTAGATGTTTCTATTCTTTTTTTCCCCCTTATTTCTAATATTTGAATTTCATCTGTCATAATGAGCTAGAAATTCTGATCACTTTTTATTGTAAAATGTTATAATTTCATATTGGTCTGAAACTGGTCCATAGGTTCTCCAGAGAGCATAAAAAAAGTGCCCATGGTATATGTTTTGACATATTTTAAATCCCATAGACATGTGAATGGAGAGGCCAAAGGTGTAAAATAGAGGCAAGAACTCTGAGTGGCTTATCTTTATAGCACATGTTGTCATGAACAGTAAAAACCCATTAAGATGGTTTGGCCAACAATAATGTCTTTATATTATGTAAATTTACCAGATGTTTAAAACTTTTGATTAGGATATAATTTATGGGCCGTATTAGATTAACATTAACATTGAAGTTAGCAAACAAATATCAAAATCACAGGGTGAGAGATATATATAAACAAATAAAAGTCTTTATCATTAATCTTTTTACTAGTCTAAACATTTTTTAACTTCTAAAATGTAAGGGTTTTTAATTAATTTAAGTACATTTTACCAATGCATATTAATGAGAAACACCTTTCTCTACTGCTTCAGTTTCTAAGTGAAAGGACTTTTTTTGCACTATGTACATTCTCATCTCCATGGACAAAGGACTGAATTATTTGCTAAATTTTGCAGAAGGAATTATTTATATTCAATTCAGCTCCATTTTTTTTCTCTCTATTTTCATGCCAGCCCTCCAAATCACAAATTTCTGAGCCTTCAGTCTGAAGCTTGCAGTTGGAGCACTTGAATTTTTTAAGTCTGTTCAAGTATGTTTAATGGTAGTTTGGAGTATTAGCAAGACCTATTTGCTGCAGATTTAAAATAAATTATCTAAATTTTCTCTCTCTTTTTTTAAGTATATTTTATTGATTATGCTATTATAGTTGTCCCAGTTTTTTCCTCTATGTTGCCCTCAGCCAGGTACACCCCTTCCCTTCAGTAATGCCCCCACTTCATTTATGCCCATGGGTCATGCATATAAGTTCTTTGGCTTTTTCATTTCCTATACTATCCTTAATATCATCCTGTCTATTTTGTACCTACCAATTATGCTTCTTAATCCCTGTAACTTTTCCCCTGTTCTCCCCCACCCCCCTTCTTGTGGATAACCCTCCAAATGACCTCCATATCTATGATTCTGTTCCTGTTCTAGTTGTTCACTTAGTTTTTGTTTTTATTTTTTAGATTCAGTTGTTGATAGTTGTGAGTTTATCGTCATTTTAGTGTTCATAGTTTTGATCTTCTTTTTCTTAAATAAGTCTCTTTAACGTTTTTTATAAGGGTTTGGTGATGATGAGCTTCTTTAGCTTTACCTTGTCTGGGAAGCACTTCATCTGCCCTTCTGTTCTAAATGATAGCTTTGCTGGATAGAGTAATCTTGGTTGTAGGTTCTTGCTTTTCATCACATTGAATACTTCTTGCCAGTCCCTTCTTGCCTGCAAAGTCTCTTTTAAGAAACCAGCTCTCAGTTTTATGGGAACTCCTTTGTGGGTAACTCTCTTCTTTCTCTTGCTGCTTTTAAGATTCTCTATTTATCTTGAACCTTTGTCATTTTAATTATAATGTGTCTTGGTGTGGTCCTCTTTGAGTCCAGCTTATTTGGGGCTCTCTGTGCTTCCTGGACTTGTATGTCTATTTCCTTTGCCAAATTAGGGAACTTCTCTTTCATTATTTTTTCAAATAAGATTTTAATGTCTTGTTCTTCCCCTTCTGCTTCTGGCATCCATATGATTTGGATGTTGGCACTTTTGGAGATGTTCCAGAGTTGCCTTACTTACTCCTTGTTTTTTTGTTTCTAATTCTTGTTTCTTCATTTTGTTCTGGTTGACTATTTATTTCTTCTTTATGTTCCAAATCATTGATTTGAACCCTGGCTTCCTTTTCTTCACTGTTGGTTCCTGTGGAGTTTTCTTTATTTCACTTAGTGTAGCCTTCATTTCTTCCCTTATACATTTGCCATACTCAATGAGTTCTCTGAGCATCCTTATCACCAGTGTTTTAAACTCTGCATCTGAGGGTTGGCTATCTCCATTTTGTTTAGTTATTTTTCTGGGGTTTTGTTCTGTTCTTTCATTTGAGCCATATTTTTTGTATGCTCAATTTGGTAGCCTCCCTGTGCTTGTTTCTGTGTATTAGGTAGGACTGCTTTGACTCCCTGTCTTGGTGTGCCTATTATATTGTATGGGGCAGAGCCTTAGGTAATCACCAGGGCAGGGCAACCCACTTCACCACTTTGTGATTCTGTATATGGGGAAGGGTAGGATAGGGGACAGTTCCACTGCCTGACTGCTGGAGGCTTGCCCCACATTTGCCCCATTTGTAGTCACTTCACCTACTTCCTGTATGTGACTGGTGCCCCTATAGCTGTGGCCCTGATGGTGCTTCCCTGAGTGGGTGGGTTTACAGATGTTGTAGGACCATGAGGGCCTTTTAAACAGACTCTCCTGAGAGACCAGCAGTTTCTTCCACCACCCTAACTCCCAATTCTTTTACAGCCAGAGGTTGTGAGGCTTTATTTTCCCCATACTGGGACCTTGGGGTGTGGGGTCTGGCTTGGGGCTGGAATTACTCGATCCATCACAAGTGAATGTGGGACCACCCATTCCACCAGCCACCACACACCACATCCTTTCCACTCCAGCTCCCCAGCTCCACCCTTACTACATATGTGGATGAATATGGCTTCTTTAAATCCTCGGTTGTTGGATCCATACAGTTTGACTTTCTGGCAGTTCTGGGTGCTTTTTGTTTTGCAGTTAGTTGTGATCCTTCTTATGGTTGTGCAAGGAGGTGAAGCATGTCTACCCATGCCTCCACTTTGGCCAAAAGAAACTGTTCTCTCTCATTTTGAATTCTTTGTCACCTACATTGGCGGACTTATATATTTTCCTCCTACATCTCTGGTACCTACTAGGCCAGCTCCTTTGTAGTCTTATTCTTTGCCATGTAGTCATTCAATGTTGAAGTTACTTAAAGGGTTAGTCCTAAGTCTCCTTTTTCCTTACTTTACATTATCTGTCTTAGCCATATGCACATATTCCTCATGAACCTCCCCAGTTATGGAATGTGCCTTATATTTCCAGCCCTAACCTTTCCTCTCAGCATGGATGGATATAGTCACTCCTTATTTGGCATTATCACCCAGTTATTTAAAGTCACCTCACACTTCATTATCTTTCAGTGTTCTTCTGAGTGTTCCTACTATCCCTCTATTTTCACCATTCAGAACATGAGGAGTCATCACCGATAACTTCCTCTTCCTCATTTTCTGTATCTAATCCCTCTATCTTATCATGTCTCATCAAATACGTCTTTCAAATCTCTTTTATTCATTCACATTTTATTATGACCACCCTTGTCCAAATTACCATCATTGCAGACATTTTCAATGGCAATTTAATGTTGATGTTGTTATATTTATATTGGACTATTTATTTGTATTAATTTCAGTAAAATAAAATATGTATCCAGGAGACAGAAAACAATTGGTCATATAATGTTATATCAACATCATATTAGGAAATAGGTTAGTCCTCGTTTTACATCTCTGAAATAAGGTTACTATCAACCATAAATAATGCATAAATCATTTATTCATCTGAAGACTTCTAGGGTCAATATCCTGTAATAAGTTTACCTAGGTGACAATCTTTTGGTTATATTTAAAGATATAATATATATTCCACTGAAGACCTTACTTAGTATATTTTATTTCTTGTTATTATACTCTTTTTTTTTCTGTATGTGTGACATTCCTTGCAGGACGGGTGACTTGCAAACAATGTGTTCCAGGAGAGATAATAGAGGGACGTAATTAGGTAGTGGGAAAAAGCTTTTCATTTGAATTACATCAGAATTTAAATCCTAACTGATGGCTTACTTTCATATAAACTTTCATGGCCTCTTTAGTTGCATTCCACCCCAGATTCCTCATCTGTAAAAGTGTGATAATAATACTTTATCTTGAGTTATGATGAATATCAATTAAGATATAACTCATGAAACACATTATGAGACCTAGAGCATTGCCTCACACATTCCTGAACAACACTAAAACTATGTTATAGAAAATATTATTTAAATAATTTTAACAGTTTTACCATACAGAATAACTAAGACCTAAATTTAATCACAAATAAACTGAATTTCATTAACAATAGTATTTGGTGTATAGTTTACTTCATTAATATGTACTTACTAAAACATTTATTTTAAGCTGCTTTAAATTTATTATGGTAGCTATTTTGTATATCAATTATAAGGCAATAAATTAGATGAAATCATGCTCCTCTTTATTACATTATTCTTAATCTGTCATAGCTCTGCTGTAAGTTACCTTAGAAAGTACACCTTGAGTAACACATGCTTATTATTATAAACCAATAATAACATAACAATTACTTTATTGTTCACTAAATTTTTATCACCTTAATTTTACTCTGGAAATTTAAATTCAAAAGTACCAGTTAAATATAATTTGTCTTTTCAGATGGAAATATCATGCAATTATTCTACTCATTTTTTTCTAAGTAGTCAGTTTCATGCCCAATTTTCTCCATTTAACATATTTTATACAGAGCATATGGAATAGCTTTTTTACATCTTCCATCAGGCATGTGGAAGTTGGTGAGAAAGTAGATCATAAAAAATCTTTTAAAAAATACATGAAATATATTCAAGATGTGTAAGGGAAACCAAATGCAGATTTTTCATAGCTTGGCATATTTAGAAGTGAGAAAAGCATTGGATCCAATGCTTTGATCTCACTTTTGCTCAACTTACTAAATATGCCTAAATAGCAAAGCGATATTTATCTTTGTTTTCTATAGTTTTCATGATGGGAGAAACAAATTATTCAATTAACACTTAAATTTGATTAGTGAGTATACCTATATTTTAAGAGTGTGATAATGTTTAAATGAAAGGAAAAAGCAAATCCAGTGCTTCTGGAGCAACAGCTATATAAAAATCACCATCCATATATTAGAAATAGAAGGCCTTATAGTCATTGACATCCACTCAAATAGTAAAACTAGAGGAAATGTGAGGGAAATTTCTTAGTCTTTTTCATGTTCCTTTAGCATGATATCTGAACATGCTAAATAATGTTTAACTGTAAACTTTTGTAAAAAATGAATAAGATATTTAATTTTTTATGACTTCCTAAATACAAAACATTATGCTAATAAATTTATATTTCCTCTTTCAGCTCTCATTATGTGGTGATGAGGTACAATTAATAAGATTTTCTTTTTCCATCTGAAGAAACTGAGACTTTAATATATTAATAAATATGCCTAAGATCACACTTCCATAAAATTGGTAGAATAGGAATTGAATTTCAGTTTTGGGGTGAGAAAGCTTAGTTCCTAAATCACTGCATTATATGACTTTTATATGAGTAGATTGAGAATCCAAGAAAAGTAATTATTATATCTTGATACTTTTACATACAGTGCATATCTGTAATTATACATATTATCTCATTTTAATTTAAAAATGATCTGTAACTATCTAAACTCATGTGAGGTCTATAGATAATGCAATTCAGGCTTAGGGAAGTTAGATTTGTTTTAGATCAAATAGATAGTAAGTGGCAGAGTTAAAATTTAAGCTCAAGTCCTCTGACTATTCAAGTCTTAGAAAGGGTTGTCATACTAGTTGTCTGAGCTGTTCAACTTACACTTTTTCATATTTATACTTTCATATTTTTTTTAGAATGTCACAGATTGATAAAATTAATAGGTGAGTTTTTTTCTCCCTTGTTTAAACAGAAACTTGATTACTTCCTATTATTTTCCAGGTTTACAGTTGTTCATATGGAAAATAATAGAATAATTAAAAATAAAATAATAGAATTATTAAGAAATAATAGAATAATTAATAAGGAATAAACTCTGTGTTTCACCTATGCACAACTCTAAACCTACTTTTGCCCCACCCTGTAGATTACCACGGATTGTTTTTAAGTTGAACCAAAACTTTAAAGAACTTACAAATAAAAAATAGTGAAGATGTATAAACAACCAATTATAGTGCAGTAACATAAGTACTTTCCTTAGTAGTATAAAAAAAGCTATTATGGAAGTTCTGAGGTATTCATTTTGCCTTGCATTGGAGTCTGGAAGAAAAAATTATTTTGAAGTCCTGGGATAGAGTAACAGTAATTACTATTTGCCTTTATAAGTGTGTTACTTTCCTTTTAAATAATTGACTGCAAGATTACTCAGTCAATCAATATGCTTTAGACAGCTCTCTTTGAGAGACACTGCAACTGGCTCTGTTGGTCTTCACTTGAGTGCTGGCCTCAAGGTGCTCACAATGAAGTCAAAGAAGTAAGAGACAGCATTTGAAAATAATGTTAGCTTATAAGGGCAGGGGGTTTTCTGCTCTGTCCATGAATATAGTCCTAGCTATTTGGAAAGCCTTGTTAGTAGTAAGCATTCAAATAAATGGACCGAATGATTGAATGAGTAGAAGAAAATAGTGGACTTTGACACTAGATATACCTGGGTTCAATTTATCTATCCTTCAATTACTAATTTTTTGACTTTGGGGCTTTGGGGAATAACTGCATCTAAATATATATAGAGTAGTTCTGAGGATTAAAAATTAAGTATGTAAATTATAGGTTTCTTTGTAGTTATTCATAAAATAGAACAATTTTTAAAACTGATAAACACATATAAAATTTGCTGAGCAATATCATGAAAAAATTGTAAACTCCAATGAGTTGTAGAGAAAAGCAAGTGAAAAGAGTGTAGTGAACTGCCCTTGAGCTTCATAGATAGAACTTCTTTGTTTCTGGCTTCTATTTTCTACCTCTCCTTGAAGCACTTTGTTTGAATTTCATATAAAGTTTAGATAGTAATACTTACCTTATTAATATTATGGCCTGGAGAATGGCTAACATAGTGCCTGGCAAGTAGCAGGGATTCCATAATTGGTTTCTAGCTAGATAGTATTGTGGATTGGAATAATCAAGGAATGTTTTACATAGGACAAAAGAAAAAAAGGATAAATTAAACACACATAAAAACAAAACAAAAACAGGAATGTGTTCAAATAGAGAATGGGGACACATAATAGATTCAAAATATTTGTATGGAAAAGATAAAATATTTCTTCAAATGTATATATGTAAGAAGCAGCAATATTACACAGTAAAATCACTATGGCTGTTCTATAGTCATAGCTAACTTTGACTAAAAATAAACACTAATATTTACTGACTACTCCATGAGCAACAATTTTAATGGGTAATCTGTTTAATCCCTTTAATGATATTAATATTTCTATTATTATATCTTTTTTTAATGTTTATTTCTCTTTAGGGAGAGGGGAAGGGAAGAAGAAAAAGAGGGAGAGAAACCTCAAAGTGTGGTTGCCTCTCACACACTCCCAGCTGGGGACCTGGCCTGCAACTTAGGCATGTGGCTTGACTAAGAATTAAACCAGTGACCCTTTGGTTCTCAGGCTGGCACTCTATCCACTGAACCATATCATCCAGAGCTTATTATATATCTTTTGTAGATCAGGAAAGGGAGGTTTTTAAGAGTTTAAATAATTTGACCAAGGCCACCTATTGAATGGATTTCCAGAAAGTATTTACCAATCTGGTATTTCTCCAAGAATGGGGCATGAATACACTTTACATTAATACTCACATTATTTTTTAAGTGCATATTTTGGCTTTACCCCAGACACTTAATTCCCAGACAAGGGATCCACATTTTCAGTAAACAATCTTATACTTATTACTCATTACAATTTGAAAACCATTCCAATATATCTATTCCATAAATTTCATATGCCAGCTCAGTTTTTCAGCATGGTGTTATATAAGATACTGGGAGTCACCTTCAGTTTTTACATCTACAAAGTGGGAAAAATAATAGTATCTGCTATGTATAATTATTTTAAGGATTAGATAAATAAAGTCCTCAGAGTAGAATCTGACAAATTGTTTCTATTCTATAAAGGTAGCTACAATTTTTATTTAGTCACTTTTTACAAGATCGCCTTGAGCTAGAATCAGTCTCAGAGACCAGTTTATTCATTTTAATTATTATTCTCTTCATGTTCATTTTCTCGGACTGAAGAATCCTAACTTTCTGATTTTTCATGAAGGTATTCCATCCATCATTTGGGCCATTTAAATGACATCTTCCTGAGCTTTTTCCAACTATATTATATCTTTAATTTTACTAGCAATCACACCACAGAATGTTGCAGATGGGGCCTCACAATAATTTCACAGTAGAATAAGCTCATGTTTGTGTTAGTTTTCTGCCCTTCCTGATGCTGCCCAGTGTTTTTAGTCTTCTTGTGCACATTCTGGGGGAAGAAGGCCAAATCACTCACTTTCCTTTTGCTGGACTGGAACTAAGAGTTCAGAGCCCATCACCTTTTATAAAAAGTGCTTAAATTCATTATCTCTAAATGCTTTATCCTAATTAAAATAGTATCACTTTATGTTCTTATTATTCTTATAGTGCTTTATGATTCAGAAAAGCCATTTTATCAGAAGCCATAAAGGTACTATTACATTAGACATTTTACTGTCCTATAACACTTTAAATGCACATGCATACCTGCACAGACATAATGCCAAATCAAATATTTTTCTCACCTTGTTCTAAATCTTACTATACAACCAATATAAGGTAAAATTTAGGAATGATTCCTGCAGTATGTTTTCCTGTATGTTAGAAAATAGGATTTTAGAATACTTTTTAAAGATTAAGAAGAGAGAATATATATACTGGTTTGGTGTTGATGTAGTCCTGTAGCTTTTTCTTGCCTGGGAAACTCTTAATCTGTCCTTTGATTCTAACTGATAGCTTTGCTGGGCAGAATAGCTCATTCCAAGTGTTATTATCTGGCATAAAATTTTACTTTAAGAAAAGATGCCATGATTAAAATAGGATTGAAAACTACTATACTAGGTAATAGATGATTTTTTAAAAATTTCCATTAGAAATCAGATCAAAAAAATTAATAAACCTAGGTAACAGACAGAACCACAATCTTAGGGCCTTAAAACCATGCTACATGTTCAGCAGATGGCTGTGCTTCATTTTGTCCACATTTAGAGACCATTCTATAGGGCCTCTGTTTACTATGACAGAATAAAGATGGCAAATCATTCACTGTCCCTTAAAGTCCTTTCCCCAGGGCGGCACAGCAAGGTGCATCTGTTGACTTTTCATTGCCCATGCAAATTACAGAGCTGTGTCTAATTTCAGGAGGGGAAGAATTTTACTCCTACTCTGTGCCATGATGGAGGAGAGCTGAAAATAAAAGAAAACAAGTTAATGGCAATAAGAGCCAACTTTCTGTAAGAGAATATGCTGGAAAGACACCTACACAATTCCTAACCTCATGGGTCTTAGAGGAGTAACTAGCTTCTGTTGCAACAGGATTGATAGATTTACAGTAGTCCCACTCTATATCGCAGTTCACTTATCGCAGCCTCACTCTATCACAGGATTTAAAAAAATATTATATTTATTTATCGTGGATTTTTTGCTATATTGTGGGATTTTGCAGTATTGTATATGTATGTTTTTAAAGTTACATAGGTTTAAGAGTGTAGAATAAATGTAAGGTTCCTACTTCGGGGGGGTGGGGGGAGGGTCTAGAATGTAATACCCATGATAAGTGAGGGAATACTGTATCATGTACATTTTCATCAGAATATGGACATATAGGAGTAGAACCTCCTAGAATCTAAAAAATTGAACATTATGGAAAATGAGACCTCAAAGTTTATTGGTTATGTGTGCGATTACAAAATATTTAACTGTTTTTAACTGTTCTGTTTCCCAAAATCTTTGTTATAAATTATAATTAGTTAATATTACAAATATGATTGTTTATAACAATGATTTCAACTTTCAGAAAGAAAATGCCATTTTCTTTTAAAATGTGCTCTAATTTTTTTACAAAATATCAGGTAAAAGATACGTTTTAGCTTTTTTTAAAACAAATGCTTGATTCTCTTTTTAAAAAGCTACATTCTTAGATTAACAGTATGCCTTAAGCTTACATTGTGTAATTCTGTAATTATTCTTATTATGATTTTCATTTATCAGTTTCACATATCCGAACCAAATGAATATATTTTGATATCTAATCTAAGAAAAGTTGTATGAGTCATTCATTCATCAGAAGTTTTTTCAACATTTTTCTAATTGCCAGTCTTGAAGCAGTAAGGGGTGATAGATAAAGTTGAGCTATGATAGATATTTCCTTTCAAACAAGTATCTCAGATGAATTTATTACCGTTTTAAGAAAGGGTTTCCTCAGAGAGTGGAGGAAGGGTATTTCTACTAGTGAGCAAATTTCAGAAGAATTTAAAGCTTCAACTTTTCAGATTCATTTGTGTTCATAGAATTTTTTATCCCAATCTTAGTGTTCCTTTCCTTTCAATGCAATGCCCAGATCCTAATATGATAAAACATGGAAATGTACATTTGAGTTATATTTTAATTCTACAATCAGCCTAATTAGATGTGAGGGCAGACTCTTAGCCATGCCTGCCATAGAGCTAAAACAAAACAAAACAAAACAAATTAAAAATCTTATTTAAGGCCATAAAGGAAACTCCCTCATTCTGATTTCTAGATTTGAAAGCTTAAAAGTCTCAGCCTATCTTAGTCTTTCTCAAAGCTTTTCACAATAGTAACAAGTGACCAACAAATAACTGACTTCTCAGATCTTTTTCCTAAATTGACAGTTTATCTCAAACCACTGAAAGTGATCATATGTAATGATATAAATAATCCTGATGCACCTGCATTCCATAGATTATTGGCATTACCTTTTCCTTTAGCAAAAAAGCTGTTAAGTCATCTAGCTCCAAGAGGGGAGTAATCCAATCCCAGATCCCATGTTGAGTTTCTTTTGTGGAGCCACATCTGAGAGATACTGACTGCATTACTGAGGGTTTAATTAGCAAAACCTCATCCTAGGTAGTTCAATAGAGTGAATTAATTACAGAGATGAAAGTCAAACAAGAGATTGTGAGGCAATCAAAGAATATTGACAGCAGGAGACCTCTATCATTTTTGGATTAAGAATAACCAAAGAGGGAGGTGGTATGACCAGAGTCAGTTTCAACCAATAGAAATTGGAACTATGGTGGAGGCTGCCTGAACAGAACTAGAGAAATAAATTAGGAGCAGAAAGTACTGGTTATTTCCTGTTCACAAGTCCTCCGAACTCCTTATTGTGTTTCCATTGGCTGAACCCAACTAGAATCCTGTTGGTAAACAATCCTTGGAAAGAAAAGTTGAAGAATTCAGTACCCATCAATGCAAATTAGGTTGGGAGAAGCTGAGGGAATGAAATTGAGAACAAATGGGAAAGTGATAAACACACTCATTGTTATGACCACCCTTCAAAGATTAGAGGGTAGTGGAGTATTTGAGTTCCAGAAAATGAGAGTCCTTTAGTTTTTAGAGTTTTGTGTATTTGGAAATGTGGATAAGTCATTGTAGACTTGGTCTATAATAACTTTAAAATGATTTATAAGACTGTCTATTTACAACTGCTCTTCTACACTATAGTAGCATCCACTACCTTCCAAAATATCCTTGAAATTTTTACATTGCCATTTGAACCACCAGGAAACAAAATGATTTAGACAGTAAATATAAATACAGGGTGTTTGTGAGAAGACAGAATCTACTGTGAGCTGTAGTATAATGCAGTCAGTATATTAAAAAGGCCAATAGAGTGAGGCCAAAAGAATGAAATAAGTTATACAGTACCATGAAGTACATCCCTGGAAATTATACTCCTATGAGTCCTACTTTAATTCCTAGTAAAACTATGGCATTAACATAGAATAGTATTGGGACTATTAAATAAGTTTAAAATATCATGAGTAAAACTTGATAGTCTTTTACTAGAATTATAAAATGAAGCTGATAGAAAAATAACATTTTTATCCTTATTCAGAAAGTCACTTGATCATATCTCAGGGAAAATTCCCTGATCTCATTTCAGGCCAAGGGAGGCATGCACCGTCCAAAGCACCATTAATTAATAATAAACTCTCTGCTGGTTTTATTTTCTTCTTACATGGTCAAATCCATGTGATGCTAAAACAAGTTTTAATTTTATTTGCTGAACTGTATGGCCTTTGTATAAATAAAAAAGTTCAAATCAAATAGGTATTTAAGTCAATTCCAAATGCCAGTGTGTGTCACTCCTAAACTATGTAATTTACTTTTTCTTCTGGCAGTGAGAAGTTGCTGAAAATATCTGTGAAGCCTACTCTAAAAGTAAATAGAACTTGTGTTTAATACAGGAGAAGAATTGTAGACATCTAGGTTAAAGATAGGGTCACAAGAGCAAGTAACCTTTAGAGGAAGAGTTGATATTGTGAAGCTTCATCTGATACCCCCCTGGCCCTCTTCAATTCATGCCTGAGACATATGAGGTCAACATTTTCTTAATAGGCATTTTTTTTAAGGTAAAACCAAAGAGCATGTTCATGGCAATGAATTTACGACTTATAATTTCAAAAGTTAAGCTCCAGGCATAATATAAAAATTATTAGAAGAATGCATGATTAGACAGAATTAGATTGCTTATTCTTCCCATATCTTTTAGTTTGGAACAGTGAAAACCTGGCACGTTTTTCTCACCACCTCAGATTACAAATGACTGCATTGGGGGTGACAGAGCAGACAGGTTTCACATTACAATCTATAATTGATCTGGTCACTATTATATCTACTATGTACTGTGCATTGTGCTGAAAATTTACATGCAATATCTTTAATTTATAAAGCAGCATGTGTTCAGAATAAATAAGCGTCTTGCCTGTTTTCCTGCAGCATGCAACTGATAAGTCTGGAATTTGAAACTTGCTATTCTGTCTTTAAAATTCATGATGAGAAAATATATGGGGGTATATTTTAAAAATAAACAGTATATAGGAGTTTGGAAAAGATAATTTTGAATTCAGTTCTAACAAGTGGGCAAGACAGAAAATTCAAATTGAATTCAGATACTTAGTACTCATTAAGTAATGTTAGATCTATAAAAGTAAGTTCACTTTGAAAATAAAGATATTATTGATATCTTGAATGTAAAAGTGATGTTTTGCTCTACATTTTCTGATATTTTTTGGATATTACATGTGCTTGTGTAATGAATCACTAGGCTATGAATATTTGGTTGGAATATTAGGCATATATCTATAAAAAGCTCCTTTTGGAGAAACTAAATATTGGGAAAAAGTTTAATGTTTCCCTTCCTTGAGATGAAATATTATTCTTATTGCTAGAAATGAGGACATGTCCTTTAGTGGTTTGGTCTTTTGAGAAAGCTCACAAAACCCCATTGATATGCTTCATTTACTTCTGTATATGCTTCTAATGACATTTATCTTAGCCTACTCTGTTGGATACCATTATCTTCTATGCCATACGTCTGTTCTCCCCTTGTTTATATCCCCAATGTGTAGCAAAATGTCTTCCATAAAGTAAATACTAAAAATGTTCAGAATATATTCTGTACTTTTTAACCACTTTTTCATATTTGTGAATTATTGCATGGGGGAAGGGGTTACCAAGCATAAATCTCGACTCCTGATTGAAATGCAAATGTAACTGGAAGAGGAAATGCATTAATTTATTGAGCCTTTGAAAGAGTAGGGTAAGACAGAGGAATGGAAATTGTGGTAGTACTGCCAAGGGATGGAGCTCCATGTAGGGTCAAAAGAGGGTGGTACTAAGAATCATAAAATCACAGCACACTGCCTTCTTTACATATAAAGGAACCAGAGTTTAGAAAGTAGAACTATCTAGCTCAAGGTTACTAAGTTGATTAAAGAAAAAGCCTTCTTAGAGCACATCAAACATTACTCAGGATAGGTTATATGTTAGACCACAAAACAAATCTTAATAAATTTAAGATTGAAATCATATCTAGTATCTTTTTCTACCATGTCATTTGACATTCTTGCAAATCTCTTGAATGTTCAGTTTAATAGAAAATGAATAATAACCTCTCATATCTGCTTCTTCGGTCTCTTGCAATATCTCACATCATCTAGTCTCTAGAAAACTCCATTATTCATTCATAGAAAATAAAAGATAGAAGAGCAAATTTTACCACAATAATTTTGTGAAATTAGTTTGTACTTTTACAAGCCACCTGAAAGTTTTTGAGCTTCCTAAGGAACTCAGATTTCACTTTAAGAAATACTTCTGCAGCAGATATTTTTAATAATTTTCTGGCACTTTTCATTGCTTGTGTAGAAGGCTGTGGCCAAAATATTTTTCCTCCTGTAGCTGAGATTTTTCCATAGTTATGTGCTTTATAAGATTCTTTCTTTGTACTTGAATTTTAGTAACTTCACTAAAATATGTTTTGTTGTTTCTGTTCATTATCAGTTTATCATTTAGCAAGTTCTATCCTTCCAGATAAAATTAAATGTCCTCTTTCAGTCAACACAACAATTCCTTTATTTTTAAATATTATTCCTGTTCCATTTGTACTTTTTTCAAGAACACAATTATGTCAGATCTTCTTTGTACTTCCTAGTTATTTTTTTAATCTAGCTTTTCTGATGCTCTTTTAAATTTTCTATTGTGATATTTTTCCCTTAAATTCTGTCATTTATAATTGACTTTGTATATAATCCATTTCTCTTTGATTTGTATGTATATTTCATTTTGGTAATGATACTGTTATAATCTACAGTTTAATGGGTCCTACCCTCCGTTGCCACTTTTGGTGTCATTCTGTTATTTTATTAACTATTCCCTGAACAAAATTTTACAAAATCAAGGGGTATCTTGTTTTCAACAATTTTAAGAATATAGGATTTTTATTTTATTTTTTATTTTTGTCTAAAATGCCTTCTTTTCCTGGAACAATAGAAAAAATGTCCTATATTGTTTTTTCTAGTGGCTTTTGATTTATGATCTTACTTTTCTCTTTGTTTATAGAAATAGATACCATGACAAATTCTTATGCTTATTATTTATTACAAATGGGAGTGTTTTTTAACCACTTCATTGAGGTCTGCTTGATATGCAAAAAGCTGTATGTTTTTAATGTATACAACACAGAGAGTTGGGGGATTGGTATAAATCTCTTAAACCATCACTACCATTGAGATCGTAAACATATCCATCACCTGCCAAAATTCCTCCTACCCTAGGTGTTAATATCATTATTTTTCTGTGTGGTAAGAACACTTAAAATAACATCCATTCTCTTAGAAAACTTTAAGTATATAACACAGTATTGTTAGTTGTAGCCACAATGCTGTATAGTAGGTCTCCAGAACATATTTATTTTTAATAAATAAAACTTTGTACTCTTTGACCTGATCACCTCCCTGTGTCTCCCTTCCCTCAGCCCATGGTAGACATCATTCTATTCTCTGCTTCTATGAATTTGACTATTTTAGATTCAATATATAAGTGAGATGATATGGTATTGTCCTTCTGAGTCTGAATATTTCACTTAGAATAATAACGTCAACCAGGTCCAATCCATGTGGTTTCAGTGGCTGGGCTCCTTTCTTTTTTAGGATGAATGATATTTTATTTATTATTAATATTATATTCTAGGTATTATATACATTAACATAATAAAGGCAATATATAATAATAAGCCCAAGACTAACATCATATTCAACATGAAAGCTTTCCCTCCAATGTCAGGAATAATACTAAGACACCTAGTCTAGCCACTTCTCTCTCTGTGTTTGTGTGTGTGTGTGTGTGTGTGTGTGTGTGTGTGTGTGTGTGTGTGTGTGTGTGTGTGTGTGTGTATTCCAGCAGCTAGGAAACTAATTACAAGTTTTTTTCTGTTCTGCTGTTCTATACCTTTTAACTTCGGCTTGATTCTCATGAATAACAGTTTGAAGAGTTTTTTTTTTTCTTTTTAAAGACTATGTCTGTAGAAATTTGCAGTGATTTTACCTATTTCCCTAAAACTACTCTCCCATGTCCTTATTGCTTATACCCAAAAATAATAGTTTCTTCAGACATTTAAGAACTCAGTGAATTTTATGAAAAGTTCTAGCCTGCTAGAGATCAATGTGAACTATATTATTATTTTGATAAGGGTGATATACTGCCTGCATATTTTTGTTTTCACAAAAACTGTCTCACAATCTTGCTTGTGTCTTGAGACAAGAATTATGGTTCTAGACATGTGAAGTCTACAAATACTGCAATTATTAAAGCATAAAGTCATCCTCTAATATGTCTCCTAAGTTCATTGCCAATGAGGAAATTAGCTATCTACAGAGTTTATAAAACTACAGCTCATGCGCAAAATCCTGATCACTGTCTGTTTTTATAAATAAGTATTTATTGGTATACACCACATTGTCTATGACTGTGTTTCTTTTACAACTGCATAAATGAGTAATTGAGACAGACCCTGTGGAGAGCAAAGCCCATAGGATTCATTATTTGGCCCTTTACAGAAAATAAAAGTCTTGATTTATAAGAAGAAAGTAAAACAAAACATGATAGAGACCGCACAAGACTTTTTTTAAAAAAATAATTTGTTTGTTCGTTTTTTTAATGTATTTATTTTTAGAGAGAGAGGAAAGGAGAAAGAGAGGGAGAGAAACATCACTGTGTGGTTGCCTCTCACTTGTGCCCCCAGCTGGGGACCTGACATGCAACCTAGTCATGTGCCCTGACTGGGAATCAAACCAGCGACACTCGACTCACAGTCTGATGCTCAATCCACTGAGCCACAGCAGTCCGGGCTCAAGACTTTTTTTAATCTATTGAATTCTAAAACTGTGTATATATTAAAGAAGAAGAGCTCCAGATTTGCACAAAAAACTTTATTTTAGTACTTCCATTTTTATAAATCATTTAGGCAAAGACTGTCAGTATCCTGAGTGGAGACACATTTACATTGGCATTGTATTTGAACAGAGTTTTATGCAAAAATAGAGTATAAATAAGAAATAAAATGTGCAAATGTATCTGAGGTTGAAATAAATTGGTGAGCTCTGAAACATTCATCACAAATAATTCTCTGTATAAAAAATAAAAATAGCTAAATGACACAGCATCTTACAAATATGATGATGTATCTGAGATTTAAGTTGCTGGTGTTTTAACAGACAAAAGGAAAGCCTATTTCAGATGGAATACATTATTTTTCTAAAATAAATATTAGAATGGTATGTAATTTTTAACAGAAAAGGAATTTAATGGAAATGACAAAATAAGCCTGCTGCTTAAAAGAACCAGAACATTTATTTCTGCTCTCCTCATAGATAACGTTATATTTTCTCCATGAAAAAAAAAAATAACAAAGTAAAATCACTTATACTAAATTACTAGACAGCCATGCATAGCATGAATAGTTTACAAAAACAAAGACAACAAAATATTTTTAAATTCTGATATGTGAGTATTGATTGCAGGTGAGCTTCTACCAGAAGACAACTTCTAGTTCATCAAAGAGTTTTATCTCTTTATTGTATTTTTTTTCCTCTGTTACCATTTAGTCCTCTTATACCCCCTCCCACTGCCATAATCACCACACTGATGTCCATGTCCATGTGTCTTTTTCCTTTGCTCAATCCCTCCACCCACTAACCTCTACCCTCCCCTGAGCTGTCAGCCTGCTCTGCATCTGAGAGCCTGTCTCTGTTTTGCTTGTTAGCTCAGTTTGTTCATTAGATTCCACATATGAGTGAAATCATAAGGTGCTTGTCTTTCTCTGACTGGCTTCTTTCACTTAGCATAATGTTCTCCAGGTCCATCCATATTATTGAAAGAATAAAATTATTTCCTTTCTGTTTTTTAAGGCTATTGCTTCTCTTTCCCAGAAGTTCCATAAAATCCCTGGATTATTATAATTCTATCAACTTTTTAAAGCATAAACAACTAAAAAACTCAGTGCTAGCTAAAGACTGACAAGTTGCATTGTTTATGGAGGTATCAATTAGTAGAACCATTGTAGAGAGCAATTTGTTAATATCTGAGAGGGAGGAAGTCACATAATGTCCTAAACTGCAGAATCTTTAGACAAAATATCTTATTTTTTTAATGTAATCTAAGTAAATAATAAAAATATTTTATTCATCAAGTTTATCAAAACCTATTTATCATTAGACTAAATGGCTTCAAGTGTGCTGTTATTATTTTTCAGAGTCATACATATAAAAGCTTCTAGACATCTAAAAACATCCAAAATATTTTTAATTTCATAAAAATAAAATAACCATATAAATAAAAATGGTAATATCCTTAAAAAACCCATATTTATAATTGTATAAACTGAAAACCATCTAAATAGTCAATATAAATACTTTAAATTGTGGCACATGCTTCCAAAAATATAGCAATAAATAATTTTCTTTTTTCTTATTTGTATTTTTCTGTATTTATTTTTCCATATATATGTAAATATATAATACTTTTGCCTTTTTAGTCAATTCTGTAGTTATTTCTTTCATAGTTCTTCCTTCTTGTGAATTTCTTCCTGTTCTTCCTGTATTTTTTTATACTATAGAGTTTATCAAATGGTTTCATAGAAATTCTTTTGTATTTAGCATTGAATTACGTTCAGAGGATTTCTTTTCTTTTAGTTTAGTGAGTACTTTTTCCAGCAAATTTTCTCATACCCACCGCGCTTTTTGCTCATTGGTCTTACGTTGTTCTGTGTTACTTTTCTCCTTACATATCATCAGTCAAGAGAACATGTTACAGTATTTTTCATCCTCATTGGTCAGGACTCAGTGTTTGCCAACAGAAAGAATGAAGTGTTTTTTTTTCCTTTTTCTTTCTTTTCTTTTTAAATCTCAGCCTCTTTTCCTTTGTGTGGTGATCTTATTCAGATATACAGTTGGAATGAATATTGATGTGCCTGACCCCAGTTTAATTTTTTGTCCTTAGTAAGATTTCATCAGTTTTGCCTCTAGTCGGGTGGCAATTTACTCC
The DNA here is from genome assembly GCF_987537825.1 of Furipterus horrens. Taxonomy (NCBI): domain Eukaryota; kingdom Metazoa; phylum Chordata; class Mammalia; order Chiroptera; family Furipteridae; genus Furipterus; species Furipterus horrens. Next base: position 80,275,719 of record NW_028327174.1, on the reverse strand, counting down.
TGTCTTAGTATTTTCTACTCTTACAGACAGATGACGTGTATGGCAAACTACTATTCTCCCACACTGGACCAGCAAGTCTTCACGTGGAAGCTTTTAAATAAAGCCATGTTCCTCTAGTGCCTATATTTCTTAGAACATCATAAACCACCCACATAACCACCACCAATTCAAACCAAGTAGTTTTGGGGGGTTGTTTTAATTTGAAATCTCTGCCTATATATAGCAATTACCGCAATGAGGGTTGAAAATAACAAGATAAAATGTTCACCATTTTCATCAAACAGTTGTTGAGGGGTAGAAAGAAATACTTTGTGTCCCTAAGTCAGAAATAACTTCCCAATATTGTGAATTATTTCCAGGCAATCTATGCACATTAATCTGTTTAGCTATGAAAGAAAAAACCTCAATATCTCAGTGGTTTAATATCCCAATTGCTTGCTCCTTGGTCTTTTGGTTATCTGGGTTACTCTGCTCCAGGTCTGTTCTATGTGCCTCCGATCCTCCTTGTACCTGAGACATGTCCTCACAAGGACCGGGAGGAGTGCAAGAAGAAGTGGAAATACAGTATTTCTGAAGATCTTGGCTAGGAAATGCAACAATGTCACATCTGTCCACATTCCATTGACCAAAGCAAGTTATGTAGCCAAATTCAAAATAAATGGGGCAGGAAAATATATTTTACCCATTACAGTGAGAGTTACCTACTGTAGAGTCAAATAGGAAAGTGCATCAATTAATTCGATTGTAGAAAGGAAGTGAAGAATTGGTAATAAATTAGCAACATCTACCATACCCTTTAAAACATTTTGTGTAGCCATTTTATCTATTTTTTAAATCTTTATTGTATTTTTTCCATTACCATTTAGTCCCCTTATATCGCCCTTCCCCCAGCAATCACCGCACTGTTGTCCATGTCCATGAGTCCTTTTCCCTTTTTGTTCAAGCCCTCCACCCCTCCCCCACTAGCTGTCATTCTGCTTTCCATCTCTGAGACTGTCTCCATTTTTCTTGTTAGTTCCCTTTAGTTATTAGATTGCACATATGAGTGAAATCATATCGTATTTGTCTGTCAATGACTGGCTTAGTTCACTTAGCATAAAATTCTCCAGGTCCATCCATGGAGTTGCAAAGGGTAAAAGTTTCTTGTTTTTTACGGTCAAGTAGTATTCCATTGTGTAAATGTCCATAGTTCCTTTATCCACTCATCTACTGATGGACACTTGAGCTGCTTCCATATCTTGGTGATTGTAAATAATGGTGCAATGAACATTGTGGTTCTTACGTTATTTTGCATTGTTGTTCTGGCTTCCTTAGGATATATTCCCAGAAGTGGGGTCACTGGGTCAAAAGGCAGATCCGTTTTTAATTTTTTTGAGGTATCTCCATACTGCTTTTCACAGTGGCTGCACCAGTCTGTATTCCCATCAAGAGTGCACAGGGATTCCCCTTTCTCCACATCCTCGCCAGCACTTGTTGTTTATTGATTTATTGATGATACCCATTCTGACAGGTGAGCTAATAACTCATTGTGGTTTTAATTTGCATCTCTCTGATGATTAGTGATGCTGAGCAACTTTTCGTATGTCTATGGGCCCTCTGTATGTCCTCTTTGGAGAAATGTCTATTCAGATCCTTTACCCATTTTTTAATTGGGTTGTTTGCTTTTTTGTTGTTGAGTTTTGTAAGTTCTTTATAAATTTTGGATATGAACCTCTTATCAGATGCATCAGCAAATATGTTCCATTCTGTGGTTTGACTTTTTATTTTGTTGTTGATTTCCTTTGCTGTGCAAAGACTTTTTAGCTTGATGTAGTATCATTAGTTTATTTTTCTTTCATTTCTTTTGCCTGGGGAGATATATCTGATAAAATATTGCTATGAGCAATGTTTGAGATTTAGCTATCTATGTATTTTTCTAGGATTTTTATGGTTTGGGGGCTAACATTTAAGTCTTTGATCTATTTTGAATTTATTCTCTGTGTGGTATAACGTGTAGTTTCATTTTTCTGCACATATCTAATTTTTCCAAATTATTAAATCATCTGTCTTTAGTTTATTGTTGTGCTTGCTCCTCCGTCAAATATTAATTGACTATAAAGTTGTGAGCTTATTTCTGGGTTCTCTATTCTGTTCCATTGATCCATGTGTCTGTTTTTATGCCAGTACCATGCTATTTTGATTACTATGGCCTTATAGTAGAGTTTCATTTAGATAGCATGATTCCTCTAATGTTCTTTTTCCACAG